>NC_053026.1:625528726-625714385 GCF_003073215.2 Triticum urartu
AAAAAAGTTCATCAATTTCGATCAAAAAGTTCACAGATTTAAAAATAGTTCCTCTATTTTGTTAAAAAAGTTCACAAATTCGAAAAAAGTTCACCAAATTTGGAAAAAAAAGTTCACGGGTTTGAAAAAGGTTCAGCAATTTCGATAAAAGAGTTCACTAATTAGAAAAGGTTCACGGATCTTCAAAAAAAGTTCATGAATTCAAATTCATTGATTTTGAATAAAAAGTTCGCGAATTGGGAAAAATTTCACTCGATTGTTTTAAGAAAGTATGCATTTAAGAAAAAGAAAGGAAAAATGAAAAAGGAAAAGAAAAAGGAAAATGAAAAAGAAAAAGAAAAAAAGATGCAATAAAAGAATCAAAAGGATCTTTCAAATCACAGCAGGGTAAGTAGTGTAGTTGGCTACCACAGCTAAGCTAAATGTAGGTGGTCGCGAGTTCGAGTTCCACCCGCGGGCAGTTTTTTGCAGTTTGTAACAAAAAATTGGGATGAATGTGTCGGCCCATCGCGCGGGGAGGGATTATGCGCCCGTTTGCCTAAACGCCTAATTCGGGCGCTTAAGGCACCGAATAGGGTTTGGCGAGAGCAGGTTCCATCGACGACGGATGACGACTGAACAGAATGGGCCGGTCCATGAGTGTGTTATAGGCGTGTGTGTGTGTGTGTACCTGGCTTTTGTTATTTAGCTGAAGCTGTGTGGTTATCTCAGAAAAAGAAAATGCTGAAGCTGTGTGAACGGGATAAGACATGGAAAGAGAATACTGTATCCTGTTCTGTGTTCTCCTCTTTTGCAGTTTGTAACAAAAAATTGGGATGAATGGGCCGGCCCATCGCGCGGGGAGGGGGTATGCGCCCGTTTGACGAAACTCCTAATTCGGGCGCTTAAGGCGCCGAATAGGGTTTGGCGAGAGCAGGTTCCATCAACGACGGATGACGACTGAACAGAATGGGCCGGTCCATGAGTGTGTTATAGGCGTGTGTGTGTAGCTGGCTTTTGTTATTTAGCTGAAGCTGTGTGGTTATCTCAGAAAAAGAAAATATTGAAGCTGTGTGAACGGGATAAGACATGGAAAGAGAAAAATGTATCATGTTCTGTGTTCTCCTCTATTCTTCGTTCCCCAACTCATCTATCTGTAACCTATAAATCGACTTTGACATCCAGCTACCCTTGTGTGACAAGTGGACAGTGATCGGTTTCGTCGCAGCCGGACTCTTCCATCAAACTGAACACAATAAAACCGCATGCAAAAAGAATCTTGGAAGAGAGAAAATTAAGGCCACTGAGGTAAATTTGGATCCATTAACTACTTCTACACTATCTTCTATTTCCATCGAAAAAAACTTTCGCCCGCTTTATAAATAAAGCCATAAATGTATACGGCCGAACGATACAAGGTGATGAGGTGACCCTCTCACAAACCGATCCTAAGACAACTAGCAACAAAACCAAAACAAATTGAACACAACACCACACTACACCCTAGTGAAGGAAATATGCCCTAGAGGCAATAATAAAGTTATTATTTATTTCCTTATATCATGATAAATGTTTATTATTCATGCTAGAATTGTATTAACCGGAAACATGATACATGTGTGAATACATAGACAAACAGAGTGTCACTAGTATGCCTCTACTTGACTAGCTCGTTAATCAAAGATGGTTATGTTTCCTAGCCATAGACAAAGAGTTGTCATTTGATTAACGAGATCACATCATTAGGAGAATGATGTGATTGACTTGACCCATTTCATTAGCTTAACACTTGATCGTTTAATTTGTTGCTATTGCTTTCTTCATGACTTATACATGTTCCTATGACTATGAGATTATGCAACTCCCGTTTACCGGAGGAACACTTTGTATGCTACCAAACATCACAACATAACTGGGTGATTATAAAGGTGCTCTACAGGTGTCTCCGAAGGTACTTGTTGGGTTGGCGTATTACGAGATCAGGATTTGTCACTCCGATTGTCGGAGAGGTATCTCTGGGCCCACTCGGTAATGCACACCACTTAAGCCTTGCAAGCATTGCAACTAATGAGTTAGTTGCGGGATGATGTGTTACAGAATGAGTAAAGAGACTTGCTGGTAACGAGATTGAACTAGGTATTGAGATACCGACGATCGAATCTCGGGCAAGTGACATACCGATGACAAAGGGAACAACGTATGTTGTTATGCGGTTTGACCGATAAAGATCTTCGTAGAATATGTAGGAACCAATATGAGCATCCAGGTTCCGCTATTGGTTATTGACCGGAGACGTGTCTCGGTCATGTCTACATAGTTCTCGAACCCGTAGGGTCCGCTCGCTTAAAGTTCGATGACCGTTATATTATGAGTTTACATGTTTTGATGTACCGAAGGTAGTTCGGAGTCCCGGATGTGATCACGGACATGACTAGGAGTCTCGAAATGGTCGAGACGTAAAGATCGATATATTGGACGAATATATTTGGACACCGGAATGGTTCCGGGTGAGATCGGGATAATACCGGAGCACCGGGAGGTTATCGGAACCCCCCGGGAGGTATATGGGCCTTAATGGGCTTTAGTGGAAAGGAGGGGAAAGGAGCAAGGGAGAGGGCGCCCCCCCCCCAAGCCCAATCCGAATTGGGAGGGGGGCCGGCCCCCCTTTCCTTCCTCCCTCCTTCCTCTTCCTTCCCTCTCCCTCTCCAAGTAGGAAAAGGAGGAGTCCTACTCCTGGTGGGAGTAGGACTCCCCCCTTGGGCGCGCCTCCTCCTCCTGGCTGGCCCTCTCCTCCCCTCCTTTATATACGGAGGAGGAGGGCACCCCATAGACACAACAATTGATCTCTTGGATCTTTTAGCCGTGTGCGGTGCCCCCTCCACCATAATCTACCTCGGTCATATCGTAATGGTGCTTAGGCGAAGCCCTGCGTCGGTAGAACATCATCATCGTCACCACGCCGTCGTGCTGACGAAACTCTCCCTCAACACTCGGCTGGATCAGAGTTCGAGGGACGTCATCGAGTTGAACGTGTGCAGAACTCGGAGGTGCCGTGCGTTCGGTACTTGATCGGTCGGATCGTGAAGACATACGACTACATCAACCGCGTTGTGCTAACGCTTTCGCTTTTAGTCTACGAGGGTACGTGGACACACTCTCCCCTCTCGTTGCTATGCATCACCATGATCTTGCGTGTGCGTAGGAAAATTTTGAAATTACTACGTTCCCCAACAGTGGCATCCGAGCCTGGTTTTATGCGTTGATGTTATATGCACGAGTAGAACACAAGTGAGTTGTGGGCGATACAAGTCATACTGCTTATCAGCATGTCATAATTTGGTTCGGCGGTATTGTTGGATGAAGCGGCCCGGACCGACATTACGCGTACGCTTACGCGAGACTGGTTCTACCGACGTGCTTTGCACACAGGTGGCTGGCGGGTGTCAGTTTCTCCAACTTTAGTTGAACCGAGTGTGGCTATTCCTGGTCCTTGAGAAGGTTAAAACAACATTAACTTGACGAACTATCGTTGTGGTTTTGATGCGTAGGTAAGAACGGTTCTTGCTCAGCCCGTAGCAGCCACGTAAAACTTGCAACAACAAAGTAGAGGACATCTAACTTGTTTTTGCAGGGCATGTTGTGATGTGATATGGTCAAGGCATGATGCTAAATTTTATTGTATGAGATGATCATGTTTTGTAACCAAGTTATCGGCAACTGGCAGGAGCCATATGGTTGTCGCTTTATTGTATGCAATGCAAACGCCCTGTAATGCTTTACTTTATCACTAAGCGATAGCGATAGTTGTAGAAGCATAAGTTGGCGAGACGAAAACAATGCTACGATGGAGATCAAGGTGTCGCGCCGGTGACGATGGTGATCATAACGGTGCTTCGGAGATGGAAATCACAAGCACAAGAAGATGATGGCCATATCATATCACTTATATTGATTGCATGTGATGTTTATCTTTTATGCATGTTATCTTGCTTTGATTAACGGTAGCATTATAAGATGACTCTCACTAAATTATCAAAGTATAAGTGTTCTCCCTGAGTATGCACCGTTGCAAAATTTCTTCGTGCTGAGACACCACGTGATGATCGGGTGTGATAGGCTCTACGTTCAAATACAACGGATGCAAAACAGTTGCACACGCGGAATACTCAGGTTAAACTTGACGAGCCTAGCATATAACAGATATGGCCTCGGAACACTGAGACCGAAAGGTCGAGCGTGAAGCATATAGTAGATATGATCAACATAGTGATGTTCACCATTGAAACTACTCCATCTCACGTGATGATCGGACATGGTTTAGTTGATTTGGATCACGTGATCACTTAGAGTATTAGAGGGATGTCTATCTAAGTGGGAGTTCTTAAGTAATATGATTAATTGAACTTAAATTTATCATGAACTTAGTACCTGATAGTTTCTTGCTTGTCTATGTTAATTGTAGATAGATGGCTCATGGCGTTGTTCCGTTGAATTTTAATGCGTTCCTTGAGAAAGCAAAGTTGAAAGATGATGGTAGAAATTACACGGACTGGGTCCATAACTTGAGGATTATCCTCATTGCTCCACAGAAGAATTACGTCCTGGAAGCACCGCTAGGTGTACCACCTGCGCCAGCAACTACAGACATTGTGAATGCTTGGCAGTCGCGTGTTGATGACTACTCGATAGTTTAGTGTGCCATGCTTTACGGCTTAGAACCGGGACTTCAACGACATTTTGAATGTCATGGAGCATATGAGATGTTCCAGGAGTTGAAGTTGATATTTCAAGCAAATGCCCGAATTGAGAGATATGAAGTCTCCAATAAGTTCTACAGCTGCAAGATGGAGGAGAATAGTTCTGTTAGTGAGCATATACTCAGAATGTCTGGGTATTGCAATCACTTGATTCAACTGGGAGTTAATCTTCCGGATGATAGTATCATTGACAGAATTCTTCAATCACTGCCACCAAGCCGCAAGAGCTTCGTGATGAACTATAACATGCAAGGGATGGATAAGACGATTGCCGAGCTCTTTGCAATGCTAAAGGCTGCGGAGATAGAAATCAAGAAGGAGCATCAAGTGTTGATGGTCAATAAGACCACCAGTTTCAAGAAAAAGGGCAAAGGAAAGAAGAAGGGGAACTTCAAGAAGAACAACAAACAAGTTGCTGCTCAAGAGAAGAAACCCAAGTCTGGACCTAAGCCTGAGACTGAGTGCTTCTACTGCAAGCAAACTGGTCACTGGAAGCAGAACTGCCCCAAGTATTTGGTGGATAAGAAGGATGGCAAGGTGAACAAAGGTATATGTGATATACATGTTATTGATGTGTACCGTACTAATGCTCGTAGTAGCACTTGGGTATTTGATACTGGTTCTGTTGCTAATATTTGATCGAAACAGGGGCTACGGATTAAGCGAAGATTGGCTAAGGACGAGGTGACGATGCGCGTGGGAAATGGTTCCAAAGTCGATGTGATCGGTCGGCACGCTACCTCTACATCTACCTTCGGGATTAGTTTTAGACCTGAATAATTGTTATTTGGTGCCAGCGTTGAGCATGAACATTATATCTGGATCTTGTTTGATGCGAGACGGTTATTCATTTAAATCAGAGAATAATGGTTGTTCTATTTATATGAGTAATATCTTTTATGGTCATGCACCCTTGAAGAGTGGTCTATTCTATTGAATCTCGATAGTAGTGATACACATATTCATAATATTGAAGCCAAAAGATGCAGAGTTGATAATGATAGTGCAACTTATTTGTGGCACTGCCGTTTAGGTCATATCGGTGTAAAGCGCATGAAGAAACTCCATACTGATGGACTTTTGGAACCACTTGATTATGAATCACTTGGTACTTGCGAACCGTGCCTCATGGGCAAGATGACTAAAATGCCGTTCTCTCGGAACTATGGAGCGAGCAACAGATTTGTTGGAAATCATACATATAGATGTATGTGGTCCGATGAATATTGAGGCTCGTGCGCGGGTATCGTTATTTTCTCACCTTCACAGATGATTTAAGCAGATATGGGTATATCTACTTAATGAAACATAAGTCTGAAACATTTGAAAAGTTCAAAGAATTTCAGAGTGAAGTTGAAAATCATCGTAACAAGAAAATAAAGTTTCTACGATCTGATCGTGGAGGAGAATATTTGAGTTACAAGTTTGGTTACATTTGAAACAATGCGGAATAGTTTCGCAACTCACGCCACCCGGAACACCACAGCGTAATGGTGTGTCCGAACGTCGTAATCGTACTTTACTAGATATGGTGCGATCTATGATGTCTCTTACTGATTTACCGCTATCATTTTGGGGTTATGCTTTAGAGACGGCCGCATTCACGTTAAATAGGGCACCATAAAATCCGTTGAGACGACGCCTTATGAACTATGGTTTGGCAAGAAACCAAAGTTGTCGTTTCTTAAAGTTTGGGGCTGCGATGCTTATGTGAAAAAGCTTCAACCTGATAAGCTCGAACCCAAATCGGAGAAATGTGTCTTCATAGGATACCCAAAGGACTGTTGGGTACACCTTCTATCATAGATCCGAAGGCAAGACTTTTGTTGCTAAATGGATCCTTTCTAGAGAAGGAGTTTCTCTCGAAAGAAGTGAGTGGGAGGAAAGTAGAACTTGATGAGGTAACTGTACCTGCTCCCTTATTGGAAAGTAGTTCATCACAGAAACCGGTTCCTGTGACACCTACACCAATTAGTGAGGAAGTTAATGATGATGATCATGAAACTTCAGATCAAGTTGTTACTGAACCTCGTAGGTCAACCAGAGTAAGATCCGCACCAGAGTGGTACGGTAATCCTGTTCTGGAGGTTATGTTACTAGACCATGACGAACCTACGAACTATGAAGAAGCGATGGTGAGCCCAGATTCCGCAACAATGGCTTGAGGCCATGAAATCTGAGATGGGATCCATGTATGAGAACAAAGTGTGGACTTTGGTTGACTTGCCCGATGATCGGCAAGCCATTGAAAATAAATGGATCTTCAAGAAGAAGACTGACGCTGACGGTAATGTTACTGTCTATAAAGCTCGACTTGTTGCAAAAGGTTTTCGACAAGTTCAAGGGATTGACTACGATGAGACTTCTCACCCGTAGCGATGCTTAAGTCTGTCCGAATCATGTTAGCAATTGCATTTTATGATTATGAAATTTGGCAAATGGATGTCAAAACTGCATTCCTGAATGGATTTCTGGAAGAAGAGTTGTATATGATGCAACCAGAAGGTTTTGTCGATCCAAAGGGAGCTAACAAAGTGTGCAAGCTCCAGCGATCCATTTATGGACTGGTGCAAGCCTCTCGGAGTTGGAATAAACATTTTGATAGTGTGATCAAAGCATTTGGTTTTATACAGACTTTTGGAGAAGCCTGTATTTACAAGAAAGTGAGTGGGAGCTCTGTAGCATTTCTGATATTATATGTGGATGACATATTGTTGATTGGAAATGATATAGAATTTCTGGATAGCATAAAAGGATATTTGAATAAGAGTTTTTCAATGAAAGACCTCGGTGAAGCTGCTTATATATTGGGCATCAAGATCTATAGAGATAGATCAAGACGCTTAATTGGACTTTCACAAAGCACATACCTTGACAAAGTTTTGAAGAAGTTCAAAATGGATCAAGCAAAGAAAGGGTTCTTGCCTGTGTTACAAGGTGTGAAGTTGAGTAGACTCAATGCCCGACCACTGCAGAAGATAGAGAGAAAATGAAAGTCAGTTCCCTATGCTTCAGCCATTAGGCTCTATCATGTATGCAATGCTGTGTACCAGACCTGATGTGTGCCTTGCTATTAGTTTAGCAGGAAGGTACCAAAGTAATCCAGGAGTGGATCACTGGACAGCGGTCAAGAACATCCTGAAATACCTGAAAAGGACTAAGGATATGTTTCTCATTTATGGAGGTGACAAAGAGCTCGTCGTAAATGGTTACGTCGATGCAAGCTTTGACACTGATCCGGATGTCTAAATCGCAAACCGGATACGTGTTTTTATTAAACGGTGGAGCTCAGTTGGTGCAGTTCTAAACAAAGCATCGTGCGGGATCTACATGTGAAGCGGAGTACATAGCTGCTTCGGAAGCAGCAAATGAAGGAGTTTGGATGAAGGAGTTCATATCCGATCTAGGTGTCATACCTAGTGCATCGGGTCCAATGAAAATCTTTTGTGACAATACTGGTGCAATTGCCTTGGCAAAGGAATCCAGATTTCACAAGAGAACCAAGCACATCAAGAGACTTCAACTCCATCCGGGATCCAAGTCCAGGTGGGAGACATAGAGATTTGCAAGATACATACGGATCTGAATGTTGCAGACCGTTGACTAAGCCTCTTCCACGAGCAAAACATGATCAGCACCAAGGCTCCATGGGTGTTAGAATCATTACTGTGTAATCTAGATTATTGACTCTAGTGCAAGTGGGAGACTGAAGGAAATATGCCCTAGAGGCAACAATAAAGTTATTATTTATTTCCTTATATCATGATAAATGTTTATTATTCATGCTAGAATTGTATTAACCGGAAACATAATACATGTGTGAATACATAGACAAACAGAGTGTCACTAGTATGCCTCTACTTGACTAGCTCGTTAATCAGATGGTTATGTTTCCTAGCCATAGACAAAGAGTTGTCATTTGATTAACGGGATCACATCATTAGGAGAATGATGTGATTGACTTGACCCATTCCGTTAGCTTAGCACTTGATCGTTTAGTTTGTTGCTATTGCTTTCTTCATGACTTATACATGTTCCTATGACTATGAGATTATGCAACTCCCGTTTACCGGAGGAACACTTTGTGTGCTACCAAATGTCACAACGTAACTGGGTGATTATAAAGGTGCTCTACAGGTGTCTCCGAAGGTACTTGTTGGGTTGGCGTATTTCGAGATCAGGATTTGTCACTCCGATTGTCGGAGAGGTATCTCTGGGCCCACTCGGTAATGCACATCACTTAAGCCTTGCAAGCATTGCAACTAATGAGTTAGTTGCGGGATGATGTATTACAGAACGAGTAAAGAGACTTGCCGGTAACGAGATTGAACTAGGTATTGAGATACCGACGATCGAATCTCGGGCAAGTAACATACCGATGACAAAGGGAACAACGTATGTTGTTATGCGGTCTGACCGATAAAGATCTTCGTAGAATATGTAGGAGCCAATATGAGCATCCAGGTTCCGCTATTTGTTATTGACCGGAGACGTGTCTCGGTCATGTCTACATAGTTCTCGAACCCGTAGGGTCCGCACGCTTAAAGTTCGATGACCGTTATATTATGAGTTTAATGTTTTGATGTACCGAAGGTAGTTCGGAGTCCCGGATGTGATCACGGACATGACTAGGAGTCTCGAAATGGTCGAGACGTAAAGATCGATATATTGGACGATATATTTGGACACCGGAATGGTTCCGGGTGAGATCGGGATAATACCGGAGCACCGGGAGGTTATCGGAACCCCCCGGGAGGTATATGGGCCTTAATGGGCTTTAGTGGAAAGGAGGGGAAAGGAGCAAGGGAGAGGGCGCCCCCCCAAGCCCAATCCGAATTGGGAGGGGGGCCGGCCCCCCTTTCCTTCCTCCCTCCTTCCTCTTCCTTCCCTCTCCCTCTCCAAATAGGAAAAGGAGGAGTCCTACTCCCGGTGGGAGTAGGACTCCCCCCTTGGGCGCGCCTCCTCCTGGCCGGCCCTCTCCTCCCTCCTTTATATACGGAGGAGGGGGCACCCCATAGACACAACAATTGATCTCTTGGGATCTTTTAGCCGTGTGCGGTGCCCCCCTCCACCATAATCACCTCGGTCATATCATAGCGGTGCTTAGGCGAAGCCCTGCGTCGGTAGAACATCATCATCGTCACCACGCCGTCGTGCTGACGAAACTCTCCTCAACACTCGGCTGGATCGGAGTTCGAGGGACGTCATCGAGTTGAACGTGTGCAGAACTCGGAGGTGTCGTGCGTTCAGTACTTGATCGGTCGGATCGTGAAGACGTACGACTACATCAACCACGTTGTGCTAACTGAAAGTGCAACTATCCCTAGGTGGTTTTGGTAATTCATAACAACATATAGCTCATTGAGCTAATGCTATTCCAAGATGATTATTTCAGGAAAGCTCAATGATTGGCATGGCATGGATGTGAAAGTGGAACCCTCAAAATGCTAAGGACAAAGGATTGGCTCAAGCTCAAAAGCTCAAGACTCTTCATTTCATATTTTAGTGATCCAAGATCACATTGAGTCTTTAGGAAAAGCCAATACTATTAAGGAGGGATGAGGTGTTGCTTAATGAGCCTCTTGCTTCATGTGCTTAGTGATATGCTCCAAAACCCTCAACTACTTTCCCATATCCACATATGACCTAAACTCTAAGCCAAACTCGGTCATAGCGATTCTTTCAATCCGGCGCCACCGAGTTTCACTTGTCATTTGCCACTGCCAAACCCTAGCAATTCGGTCCTACCGATAAGGATCTCGGTCTCACCGGGATGGGATTGCAAACTCTCTATTTCCCTTTCGTAACTTTTCAGTCTCACCGAAAGAGCGAATCGGTCCCACCGAGATTGCAATGTAAACTCTCTGTTTCCTTTTTGTAACATTTCGGTCTCACCGAAAGAGCAAATCGGTCCCACCGAGTTTACCTGACCAACTCTCTGGTTAGCTAATTACCAAAATCGGTCTCACCGAGTTTGTGTAATCGGTCTCACCGAGATTACGTTATGCCCAAACCCTAACCGAATCGGTCCTACCGAGTTGCATGTCAGTCCCACCGAAATCTCTAACGGTCACTAGGTTTACCTTTTCGGTCCGACCGAGTTTGTTGATTCGGTCCCACCGAGATTGGTAGAACTGTGTGTAACGGTTGGATTTTGTGTGGAGGCTATAAATACCCCCTCCACCTCCTTCTCATTCGAAGAGAGAGCCATCAGAACACACACATCATTCCAACCCATATGTTCTGAGAGAGAACCACCTACTCATGTGTTGAGACCAAGACATTCCATTCCTACCATATGAATCTTGATCTCTAGCCTTCCCAAGTTGCTTTCCACTCAAATCTTCTTTCCACCAAATCCAAATCCTATGAGAGAGAGTTGAGTGTTGGGGAGACTATCATTTGAAGCACAAGAGCAAGGAGTTCATTACCTACACACCATTTGTTACTTCTTGGAGAGTGGTGTCTCCTAGATTGGCTAGGTGTCACTTGGGAGCCTCCGACAAGATTGTGGAGTTGAACCAAGGAGTTTGTAAGGGCAAGGAGATCGCCTACTTCGTGAAGATCTACCGCTAGTGAGGCAAGTCCTTTGTGGGCGATGGCCATGGTGGGATAGACAAGGTTGCTTCTTCGTGGACCCTTTGTGGGTGGTTGCTTCTTCGTGGACCCTTCGTGGGTGGAGCCCTTCGTGGACTCGCGCAACCGTTGCCCTTGGGTGGAGCCCTGTGTGGACTCGCGCAACCGTTACCCTTCGTGGGTTGAAGTCTCCATCAACGTGGATGTAGGATAGCACCACCTATCCGAACCACGGGAAAAACATCCGTGTCTCCAATAGCGTTTGAATTCTCCAAACCCTTCCCTTTATATTCTTGCAAGTTGCATGCTTTACTTTCCGCTGCCAATATACTCTTTGCATGCTTGCTTGAATTGTGTGATGATTGCTTGACTTGTCCTAAAATAGCTAAAATCTGCCAAGAACTAAAATTGGGAAAAGGTTAAATTTTTATTTGGTCAAGTAGTCTAATCACCCCCCTCTAGACATACTTTCGATCCTACACTAACGCTTCCGCTTTCGGTCTACGAGGGTACGTGGACACACTCTCCCCTCTCGTTGCTATGCATCACCATGATCTTGTGTGTGCGTAGGAATTTTTTTGAAATTACTACGTTCCCCAACACCTAGCACACCTAATTAAGCTCCACGACAACGCCCTCAGGAGGGAAAACAGCGCCAAGCGTCGCCACTGCCGCGCCCGCAACGAACAGAGTTTTCACCCTAAGACCTGACACGGGGAGAAGAACACCGACAACGTCCTCAGGAAGATAGCGGCGCCCGCAAGTGTCGACATCGTCGGCAACTCACCCATGTCACCACAAGGTGTCCAGGACTAGCATGGTGAGGTCTGATCCCCAGATCTAGATCGGAGCACCACCACTGAGAAGACAGAGATGGCGCCCGAGCCACCCACCTCACCCGTCCTGTCGCCCGCACGACCAAGACAGAGAGTCACCACCGCCACATGGTTGCCCGCCGGAGAGCTAACCACGTGGACTGACACCCGGGGCCGCCACCCGGGCATCCATGTCCAAGCCATCAGCAGCTGCCCACATCACGATGTACCCACCACGGTAGGATGGGTAAAAGGGGTCTCCTTTCACACCTAGCTCGGTATCAGCCACGAAGTCTGGATCAACACCACCACAGTATCTTCTATTTTATTGCAAAGGATGTTTACTTATTGGAAACCATGGCAAAGAAAAGAAAACAAGCTGATGATGATATATGCCAAAATGTACATCTCCATTTTAGCCCAAAACTTTCCTATAGACATACTGCAACCGACAAAATATGTCGTGGTTGGTGATAATAAATTCAACGTGGCCAACTGAACCCAAAATGACTCATGAATGTCATACAACCTCAGCCTTGGGTCAAAATGATCAATATAATGCAGATGCCACTTATTGTCGGTGACCTTGGGATTGCTCCTCACACACGCTTTTGCATTTTGCTTGGGCCTCGTCCTGAATTGGGCCAGGCTTCTCAGGGCTTCGGGGCTAGTTGGGGTAGTGATGCCGCTTGTCGGTACTGTTTGCCACCATGGCACATAGGTTACAAGGAGGAGGCGATGCAGGCACGTGACAACTGTTCGATGGAATGCCTTCAAGAGAGAGAGAGAGAGAGAGGGAGGGAGGGAGAGAGATAGAGAGAGAGATCCATGTGGGCAATGACCAGTCAAAACCACTCTGAGTCAGTATTGGAACCATGTGCCAGCTAGACCAAGGCACGATATCTATCTAGAGATGGCAATGTGTACCGATTACCCACGACCCGACGGGTAAAACCCCTATTAGGGCAAGAGTATGGGATAAAAGATTACCCATGGGCATATAAATGGAAAAATATTAAACCCATCGGGTATAGTGGGTACGGGTATGGGATATCATAACCCATACCCATGTACCCATAGACCCACCTAAAATATGTTAAGCGTGCCCTCACTATTCAGTTATCTAATTTAATTTCCCACAAAATGAGTCTAATCTCGTAGCCATTGATTACACATGTACAATGGTGCTATCTTAGAAGTGCCACATAGGATAAATGATGAGGTGGAGGAGAGAGAACTCATAAGAAAAGGCTTGTCTTCTCTTATTTAAGATAAGACAAGAGATGATCTCTTAGCACAATTTGTCTCACCATGTTTTAAGGAATTGCTAGTTATTGAAGATAAGGCTAAGATATAACCCATTGTAGACATACCTTTTTGTCATCTCTAAATTACATGCAAGACTTAAGATAAGACTGTCTTATCAACCATTGTACATGCCCTGAGTAGCCCACGTTGGCAGTAGGTACATGGTAACATGGAAAGGAAACATGTAATGGCAGAAGAAATCCCATAAATCTCTCCTTATCTCCTGGATTAACGTGATTAGGTGATGATGAATAATGAATACATGATCACATCCCATATTTAGATAATTAGATAGATATCCTCATCTCCTCGTCTCATCTCGTCTCCTCACCACCTCGTCCATTGCTAGTCACCGCCTCCAGCTACTCACTGCCTCGCCGTTGCTAGCGCCTCCAGTTGCTCGGACGCCATGGACCTTGCCGGTGAGGACCACACCTTGCGTGAGGATGGTGACCGGGAGAAACAGATGCAGCTCACACTCATGCGGATTTAGACAGAGGGCGGCGACCACCACGGCTCCACCACGGCCAGGAGCATGGCACGACAACCCCGATCTCGTCGATGGATGGAGCATTGATCTTGTAGTTTTTTTTATATGGATGAGGTGATGCATTCGTGGCTATTTTTTTAAATAATACAACATTTTTATTAAATTTCATAAATATTACGCCGTAATTATACTTTTTAAAAATAATACCAAGTCAGCCTACTGCTGGCCGATTGGGCCCCAGTCGGCCCATTGCCGGCCGATTGGATCCAGTCGGCCCACTGCTGGCCGATTGGCCCCAGCGCCCAGTCCGTTTCCTCTAGGCCGACAGGTGCATACACCCATTTATCTGTTGAATAGGTATTTGAAAAATGTTGAAGAAGTATTTAAAAAATGTTGATCATGCATATAAAAATGTTAATCAAGCATTTGTAAAAAATGTTAAACGAGTATTTGAAAAAATGTTGAACACGTATTTTAAAAAATATTGATCATTTATATAGAAATATTGAACAAGTATTTGTAAAAATGTTGATCATGTATATAAAAATGTTGAAAAGGTATTTGAAAAAATGTTAAACAAGTATTTTAAAAAATTGAACAAGTATTTGAAAAAATGTTTAACATGTGCATAATATACATGATCAATATTTTTATATTGATCAATATTTTTACGTACATGATCAACATTTTTACAAATACTTGTTCAACATTTTTATATACATGATCAATATTTTTTCAAATACTTGTTTAACATTTTTTGCAAATGCTTGATTAACATTTTTATATACATGATCAACATTTTTTTAAATACTTCTTCGACATTTTTCAAATACCTATTCAATAGTTTCAAATATTTTTCAACAATTTTCAAATATTTGTTCAATATTTTTTTCAAATGCTTCATTAAATTTTTTATATGCATGGTCAACATTTTTTTCAGTACTTCTGCAACATTTTTCAAATACTTATTCAACAGATAAATGGATGCATGCACCTGTCGGCCTAGAGGAAGCAGACTGGGCGCCAATTGGCCAGCAGTGGGCCGACTGGGGTCCAATCGGCCAGCAGTAGGCCAACTGGTTATTATTTTTGAAAATAATAATTATACGTAATATTTCTAAAATTTAATAAAATAATTGTATTATTTAAAAAAAATAGTTGCATTCGTGCATATAAGCATTGATTTCTGCTTATACATGATGTATACAGTATATAGCTATTGTGATGAATATGATTTTTCTATATATAGAAGATATTCGATATGTAGAGATGTTATATAAGTCCAAGATTTTAGTACGTAGTGCATTATGTATATATGAGCATGGTAATTTCAGTGCTCATTAAGAATCAAGTATTATATTCAGTAGACTCTATATATGAATGTGATTTCTATTTTGTTATTTATGCTCCTTTTGCAGTAGTACAAGCTCAGCAGCCAAGTGCATGTTCCTTGTGAATATGCCAATGATACATATGCCCCAATGGATGAAGATGGAGATCATGTTGTTCTTTCCCATGATTAAGATGTACAGGAGGAGGTGGAAGAGGTCAACGAATACACAAACAGAAGATAATTTCTAAAGTTTGGCTAGAAATGAAACGAAAGAGGTCAATGATATCTTGTCGACTATGACTATTTCTTGCTCAAGTTGATGTGTGCACACAGGTATTTTTACCTGTGGGTACCCATTTACCTTGTTGGGTGATGAGTATGGGGAAAAATTGTACCTGTTAACGAGTATGGGTACGGATAATGGGTAAGCTCAAGGAGGATGGGTAAGGGTATAGGGTAACTCTAGCTGTACCCCAAACCCGGCGGGTGCTATCCCTAGTTGCATCCATGCCCTCGGTTCAACATTCATGGATTTTGCCCCTAGTTTTCGTGCCTGCTTAGTCTTGCTCATAAAAAATGCATTTTAGGTCAACTTAATGCACGATTTCATCCGTTCAGCGCCATTTGTCTGTCATCTTCGACCGGAATACACCTGTTGGCTGCTAGATGGGCCATGTTCCTTACACCTCGGACCGACGAGTCAATAGAAAAAACATCGACACTTCAGGTAAGGTTTGCAGGAACCACATATTTACGGAATTGTGCCAAAAAGCACTAATTTTTTTCATAATTTTTTTACAAAAAACACTAGTCGCCGGCTTAGGACGTTTTGAGCACGATTATGACGGTGAGTCTCGCCAGAAGGGGTGACGTGGCAAAAAAATAGTCAATTGCATCCCGCTACAGTTTTATTTTGCAAAAGGACCCCTGGAAAAAAAACAATCGGGTCCTCTAGTCCGGTGGTGGACGCCGACAGCCAATCCCAATTACATCCCACTGCCCCGGTCGTGGACGCCGGCAGCGGGGCACAGGGGAGGTCTGGCGTGGTCTGGGACGGACAAGAGGGCGTGGATCGTTGCAGAAATTAAAAAATTCTACGCATCACCAAGATCAATCTATGGAGAGACTAGCAACGAGAGAGAGGGGAGTGCATCTTCATACCCTTGAAGATCGCGAGAAGCGTTACAAGAACGCGGATGAAGGAGTCGTACTCGTAGCGATTCAGATCGCGGTTGATTCCTATCTAAGCGCCGAACAACGGCGCCTCCGCGTTCAACACACGTACAGCCGGGGACGTCTCCTCCTTCTTGATCTAGCAAGGGGGAAGGAGAAGTTGGGAAGAACTCCGGCAGCACGACGGCGTGGTGGTGGAGCTTGCAGTTCTCCGGCAGGGCTTCGCCAAGCACACGGAGGAGGAGGGGGTGTTGGAGAGGGGAGGGCTGCGCCTTGGATGTGGTACGGCTGCCCTCCTCCCACCCCTCTATTTATAGGGCGAAGGGGAAAGGGGGGCCGGCCCCTCTAGATGAGATCTAGAGGGGGCGGCGGCCAAGGGGAGGGGGCTTGCCCCCAAGCCAAGGGGGCGCCCCCTTTAGGGTTCCCCCCAACCCTAGGCGCATGGGCCCTAGGGGGGATGGCGCCCAGCCCACTTAGGGGCTGGTTCCCTTCCACATACAGCCCATAGGGCCCTCCGGGGCAGGTGGACCCTCCCGGTGGACCCCCGGAACCCCTTCGGTGGTCCCGGTACAATACCGATAAACCCCCGAACACTAGTTCCGGTGACCGTATGATGACTTCCCATATATAAATCTTCACCTCCGGACCATTCCGGAACTCCTCGTGACGTCCGGGATCTCATCCGAGACTCCGAACAACATTCGGTAACTACATACTATTTCCCATAACAACTCTAGCGTCACCGAACCTTAAGTGTGTAGACCCTACGGGTTCGGGAATCATGCAGACATGACCGAGACATCTCTCCGATCAATAACCAACATCGGGATCTGGATACCCATGTTGGTTCCCACATGTTCCACGATGATCTCATCAGATGAACCACGATGTCGGGGATTCAAACAATCCCGTATACAATTCCCTTTATCTACCGGTATGATACTTGCCCGAGATTCGATCGTCGGTATCCCTATACGTTGTTCAATCTCGTTACCGGCAAGTCTCTTTACTCGTTCCGTAACACATCATCCCGTGATCAACTCCTTGGTCACATTGAGCTCATTATGATGATGTCTTACCGAGTGGGCCCAGAGATACCTCTCCGTCACACGGAGTGACAAATCCCAGTCTCGATTTGTGCCAACTCAACAGACACTTTCGGAGATACCTGTAGTGTGCCTTTATAGCCACCCAGTTACGTTGTGACGTTTGGCACACCCAAAGCATTCTTACGGTATCCGGGAGTTGCACAATCTCATGGTCTAAGGAAATGATACTTGACATTAGAAAAGCTTTAGCAGACGAACTACACGATCTTGTGCTACCCTTAGGATTGGGTCTTGTCCATCACATCATTCTCCCAATGATGTGATCCTGTTATCAATGACATCCAATGTCCATGGTCAGGAAACCATAACCATCTATTGATCAATGAACTAGTCAACTAGAGGCTCACTAGGGACATGGTGTGGTCTATGTATTCACGCATGTATTACGATTTCCGGATAACACAATTATAGCATGAACAATAGACAATTATCATGAACAAGGAAATATAATAATAACCATTTTATTATTGCCTCTAGGGCATATTTCCAATAGTATCCCACTTGCACTAGAGTCAATAATCCAGTTACATTATGATGAATCGAACACCCATAGAGTTCTGGTGTTGATCATGTTTTGCTCGTGGAAGAGGTTTAGTCAACGGATCTGCGACATTCAAGTCCGTATGCACTTTACAAATCTCTATGTCTCCATCTAGAACATTTTCACGAATGGAGTTGAAGCAACGCTTGATATGCCTGGTCTTCTTGTGAAACCTGGGCTCCTTGGCAAGGGCAATAGCTCCAGTGTTGTCACAGAAGAGAGTCATCGGGCCCGACGCATTGGGAATAACTCCTCAAACCAGCGGATGAAATAGTCAAATTCCAAGTCCATCCAACGGATCACACAAAAACAAGATCCATCGGGACACAGTTAAACCCTGTTGTAGACGCCGCACTACGGGAGTTTCTGCGTGAGAACTGGGACATATTCACCTGGCATCCTTCAGACATGCCAGGAATCCCACGCAGATTGGCCGAGCATAGCCTTAATGTTCTAAAAGGATTCAAGCCGGTCAAGCAGACTCTTCGGCGTTTCTCTGAACCTAAGCGACAAGCCATGGGAGAGGAGCTAGCCAAGCTACTGGAGGCCGGATTCATTAGAGATATAAAACATCCGGACTGGCTAGCAAACCTGGTGATGGTACCAAAGAAGGACAAATCCTGGCGCCTATGCATCGACTTCAAAGACCTTAATAAGGCTTGCCCAAAGGATCCCTTACCCCTCCCTCGCATCGATCAAATCATCGACGCTACTGCAGGACACGAATCATTGTGCTTCCTCGATGCATACTCCGGTTACCACCAGATTAAGATGGCGGAGTCTGATCAAGCCGCAACAACATTTATCACTCCATACGGCCCCTTCTGTTTTAACACAATGCCCTTCAGGCTCAAAAACGCCGGCGCGACATATCAGCGCATGATTCAAACAAGTCTGGAAAAGCAGATCGGCAAGATAGTGGAGGCATATGTAGACGATGTGGTCATTAAAACTACGGACACGGTTAGACAAGTCCGACGCATCTATATGTAATTCACACAGGTTTGATGGCCACACCCCTATTACAAATACAAGGGGCTCAACACGCGCAGACAAGTGGCATTTTTTACTCATCTTGAATTGTACATGGTTTCTTTAAACCTACCTTTTTGCACGACAACTTTTCACCTAAGTTCCTCTCTTTTACAGATGACCATCGTGCTACACCCGTCCAGGATACGGCACAACGGAGACACAGGCGTAGACGTGCAGCAGGGACCCGTTCAAAGGATTCTTTTTAGATTAAGACCCTGCATAAACCTTTCTTGCTATCTCTTGTTGATACACATCCCTCGGATTCTCAATACTATTGAGAAGAATGCTGACGTCTTGGCATGTGGCCACGTCAGAATAATGCACGTACCTGGACACCAGGGGCTTCTTACAAAGGGCACTGTTTAGGCCCGGTTTATACCATAAAGACCGAATACCTTAGGGAGTGTTCGGCGTCACGAGTTTGGCCTTATATGCATCAGCTCCGAATCATGTCTTTGATCAAATGTTGGGTTTGCCCGGCTCCTGTGTTTTGCTGCCTTATGTTCTGCTCTATCGGCTAAGGCGGCACCAGGAGAACCACTGCGATTGTGCCCCGGCTCATCCGGACGAGCACCTTAGTGGAGAAAGCCGAAAAGTGACTGTCATGATATAGCGTGAGACTGGTCAACCACTCGATGACCTATCAGAATGTTAGAATTCCTCCGCCTAACGAAGGGCCATTTCCCGGCCAGGCATGGACGCACCCCGAATTCGGATGAGTGCGGAGCCACCAGGGGCTATATAGTAGCCCCACTGTCAAACTCCTATGGCTAAGTGAAAGTGTTAAAGCATTATAGTCCGGTTGCCTAGTTCGTTGCGCCATCACCTCCTTATTAGGACCAAGACATTGGATTAAGTGTGAATACGCGTCTTCTGCGAACACCCCCGCATTATATGCGTGGGGGCTGAAGCCGACGACTGCAATCTTTCAGGTTATACATAAACGGCTGCACAGGAGGCATCATATTACTTTCAGGAAAAAGTATAAATACAGCCTTGATAAATTTAATAAAAACATTGTTTTTACAATGGGAATACATGTCTCTCAAACATAATATTCTTCGAGCACTGGGCCTCTATCAAACGAGCACCCTTAAGAACTTCTTCAAAATAGTGCTCGGCAGCCACTCAGCCTATGGCCGAACCTTGCGCCGCAACAGTGGTGGCATCCATCTCCGCCCAGTATGTCTTGACACGGGCAAGGGCCATCCGCGAGCCTTCTATGCATGCCGACCTCTTCATCGCATTAATGCGCGGCACCGCACCAAGGAACTGATGCACTAGGCCGAAATAGCTGTTCGGCTTCGGCTTTTCCGGCCACAGATGATCTACGACGGACCTCATGGCGAGTCCGGACAATCTATTGAGTTCGGCCCATTCAGCAATATGATCAGTTAGTGAAAGCGGACGCTCTGGAACGTTAAACTGCGACCAGAATAGCTTGTCCATTTCACGATCTGTTTGATCTTGGAAGTATTCGGCCGCATCGACAGCACTCGTCGTCAAATCCAGATATGCGTCTGCCGAACTCCACAGCCGATCCAGAGGGGCATACCGCGGATCTCCAAACTTCCTCCGCAGCAAAAGGGCTTCCCAGCCACAATATCACCAGCTTCACGCAGCTCTTCCTTCTTTGCCCTCATAGCAGAGCGGGTGTCTTTGGTCGTCATCGCGACCTTTTCAAGGTTCATCGCCTTCGCTCGGTTTTCTTCTTCAAGGAACTGGCAACGGTCGGCAGTGTCTTTTAACTTTACAGCCATCTTGGCCATTTTTTCTTTGCTCTCGCAATGCGCGGCCTTTTCGGCTCTTAACTCGTCGGCCACCTTCAAAGTAGCCGCATTACTACTCCTTGCTTGTTCTTTGGCTCGGGCAAGTTCCGCCCGAAGGGTCTCCACGGTGGCAGCTCCATCTGCAGTCAACACATATTAAAGATATTGGCATCACGCTGCTCTTACTATGTGACATTCACCAGAAAACATCACTTACCCTGTGCCTCATCAAGCCTCTTGTTAACAAGCTCGATGTCGGCATCCGCCGCATCCAGTTGCCGCTTTAGTTCGGCAAACTCATTAGTCCGGCTAGCCACCGGAGCTTCCACCACCTGCACATAAATGCGGTATGGTTATTACCTGGGACTACGATCCTCTGTTTGCCGCCGTTCTCGGTGACAACCAGAGTCTCAGGGGCTACTATCTACACAGGGCACACCTAAAAATGTGCGGTACTATCACAAATGTATATCATTTCACGTACCTCAAAACCCGTCAGTAGACTCATAAAGGCTTCATGCAACCCGCTTTCGGCGGACGAAATCCTTTCAATCACCGTACCCATCAATGTACGGTGTTCTTCTGAGATAGTTGCTCACTCTAGCAGATCCCTCAGTGCGTCCAACCGCATACCAGACGGTGCCGGATTCTTTCGGTTGCTCTCTTCAAGAGCCGGATACTGGGGACATTGGGTGACCATAGGAATATCTTCTGGCCTCACCTGATCCGGCGAGGCCCTCCGTGACGACACTTCAAGGTCGCCCGCTTCTTGAGCGGAGGAGTCCGGGGGAGGCGTTTCGCTCTCCATCATCTCCGGAAGAAGATCCGCCGAAGACGAGCTCTGCTGAGAAGGGCTAAGATCCGAACTGCAAGATAAATGCTTCGGTTATTTTCCTTAGAGGTAAGGTAGTATATCTTCACTATTAAAGTACTTTTTTATTACTTACAGCTCGTTAGAGGGCTGATCCCCGCGCGGACTTTGTGCGGAAAGAGCACCCTCCAAGGCAGGACCCTCTGGTGGAAATTTCTTCTCCCGTTTGGAAACCTTGGTTTCCGGATGTTCAGAGGTAGTCCTCTTCCTTCCCCTGGGTGAGAGAATGTCAGATTCCTCCCCTTGGTTATCCTCCCTCACGGAGGCGCTCGTTCCCTCGGTCGGAATAGGTAGCGGTGGAGGCCCGCTTTCGCCCTCATTATTCCCTCTTTTATCATCCTTTGAGGGCTCCGAGAAAGGTGCTAGCTCGAGCATCTTTTCCAGTACCGGATTGTCCAAACCCTCAGGAAGGGGGGCCGAACACCGAATCATCTTCGCCTTTGTTAGCTAGTCCTGGTCAAAGAGCGATTTCTCAGAATGACGTCATGATAAATGAAAGACAGTGTGTTCGGCTAGAGGATTACTTACTTGGTCGACGGTGCGGTTGCTGCTCAGGCCCACGTCCTCGGTAGTATCCGGACACTCTATTTTGGGTCCGAAGAATGATTTATACATCTCCTCGTGCGTCAGGCCGAGGAAATTCTGAATAGTGCGCGGTCCTTCTGGGTTGAACTCCCACATGCGGAGGGGCCGGCGTTTGCAAGGCTAGACTCGACGAACCAGCATGACTTGCACCACCATAACAAGACTGAAATCTCCTTCGAAGAGATCTTGAATACGGCTCTGCAATATAGGCACGTCCTTGGCTGGACCCCAGCTCAGCCCTCTGCTAATCCATGACATCAGTTGTGGTGGAGGGCCCGAGCGAAAAGCGGGGGCAGCCACCCACTTGGCACTTCTGGGAGCTGTGATGTAAAACCACTCCCGTTGCCATAATCCGGACACCTCTGGAAAGGAACCCTTTGGCCATGGAGCTCCAGCGATCTTGCTTATTAATGCGCCTCCGCACGCTACATGCTGCTCCTCGACCGTCTTTGGCTTCACGTCAAAGGTCTTCAGCCACAGGCCGAAGTGAGGGGTAATGCGGAGGAAGGCCTCACATACGACAATAAATGCCGAGATATGGAGAAAGGAATCCGTGGCTAGATCGTGGAAATCTAGCCCGTAATAGAACATCAAACCCCTAACGAAGGGATCCAGAGTGAGGCCTAGACCTCGGAGGAAGTGGGAGACGAACACAACATTCTCGTTGGGTTCGGGAGTAGGGAGGACCTGCCCTCGGGCAGGCAGCCGATGCGGAACCTCGACGGTCAGGTATCTGGCCTCCCTCAACTTCTTGATATCCTCTTCCGTAACGGAGGAGGGCATCCACCGGCCTTGAAGACTAGATCCGGACATGATTGAAGGTCCGAAGCGCCTGACCTGGGCTTTGGGTGTTAGAACTCGAGGCGGGGGAAGGATTCGATTGAGCACGGGAGGGAAAAAAGTAAAAGCCTTGTCCCTTTATAAAGAGGGTGAATATCAAGCGTCCTCCTAGTGGCCGTTTGGGACTTGCCTAAAATCTAGGAGTCCTAGGCACGGTTGGGTTACCCACGACCGTATTGATGAGAATCTCGTAATTAGGGGAACATGATTTCTGCTTTGACAAGATGTGTCAAGAAACCGCCTCGCGTTATGTGTGGAGCTGGTTGAAGAAAAGCGGTTCGAATAAATCGCCAAGCCCTGGCCTGATGTCATGTTGCCAAAGCGTGTCAGCAGATTAAGATTTGTGGAAATATTATTCTCTCTACGGTGGTATGTGGAATTTATTTTGCAGGGTCGGACACTATCCTGGTATTCAAACTCTTCTGTGATGTGTTCGGAGGAGGAACCCGCCTTGCAATGCCGAAGACAACACTGCGCGCCGGACTCATCGTCATTGAAGCCTGGTTCAGGGGCTACTGAGGGAGTCCTGGATTAGGGGGTCTCCGGACAGCCGGACTATATCCCTTGGCCGGACTGTTGGACTATGAAGATACAAGATTGAAGACTTTGTCCCGTGTCCGGATAGGACTCTACTTGGCGTGGAAGGCAAGCTAGGCAATATGGATATGTATATCTCCTCCTTTGTAACCGACCTTGTGTAACCCTAGCCCCCCGATGTCTATATAAACCGGAGGGTTTTAGTCCGTAGGACACAATAACATACAATCATACCATAGGCTAGCTTCTAGGGTTTAGCCTCTCCGATCTCATGGTAGATCTACTCTTGTACTACCCATATCATCAATATTAATCAAGTAGGACGTAGGGTTTTACCTCCATCAAGAGGGCCCGAACCTGGGTAAAACATTGTGTTCCCTGCCTCCTGTTACCATCCGCCTTAGACGCACTGTTCGGGACCCCCTACCCGAGATCCGCCGGTTTTGACACCGACACTACCCATGTAATATAACATAGCTAGATGGGTACTTGTCTTTTCAAGCACTTATGACCCCTACGCCTGGTTTCCACCCGGTTTTTATATAATCGAGCAGGTATTCGGATACACTCCGAACTATCAGGTCCAGAGGTCAAAGCGAAAAGGTCCGCCATGACAAATGATTTACAATCCGGCTAGGGACATAACATATGTCACTAGAAGTACACAGTCACTAAGACTGATTCAACTCTTCTTCTATACCATCCAACAGGCTGTCTAGCCTACAATCCTGTTGTGAATACTTTGCGGCTAATTCTACTTGATCATACACTAAACTGACAGGGATCTCCTTCCCATCAGGCCCCACAAGTCCGACCTCGGCCATGTGGTTTGGGTCCGCTTTAGTGTATCGCGTCTTCACCATAGCCCAGGCTTCCCTCGCACCTTGTCAGCAAGTTGATATCTTCCATAATCGGAAGCGCCGCCATGCTCCCTTGAACTTCTCTACAAGCTCTCCCATGCCCCTTGGTAGGGATGCGGACGGCCACAAGGCTTGGGCAATACCCTGCATCACCTGCCGAACTTGCTCGTGCAGTTGTGAGAGCTCTGTTAGAAGATCACCCGAAGACCCGGGCATCTCTTCTGCGGGATGACCTGTCAGCATACCTGCAGACACAACTCTGTTAGTCGGCTTCATCGCCGAACTCCTTTAAAAGTTTGTTCAAGCACTTACTAAAAATGCCACGCCGAAGCCGCTCATTCTCCTTTACGGAGTCCGCCAGCTGGGCCCAGACATCTTTCAGTTCCTCGCCCAGTCGGGTATTGGCGTCTTGGAGATTGTTTTTCTCCTTCCTGACTCATGTAAGCACGCGCTCACTAGCATTTAGCTATCGATCAGCACGTGCCGCATTCACCACTACGGCCTCCGGACTCACTCCGGGGTCACCTGCAACATCTATTGTTAGATTTGCATACATGCCGCATACAACCTGGTACCTGTCTTCTTTGCAAGGGAAACAGGTGTTACCAGAGGGACCCTTCTCGGACTCCCTCAATGCGGCAACAGTGGCCCCTAGCTGGGCCTTGCACTCTTCCAGCTCTTGAGATAATTGGGAATTCGTCTCCGTAAGAACCTACTCAAATAAATGATCCTTAAATCAGTTGTGTCAACTGTTTCAAGTCTCAGGGGCTACTAATACATATAATCATCAGATTTACTTACCTGTATATCCCTTACACACTGATCCGTGGCTCTAGCTAGAACATTTTGAGCAGCACAGATATACGCGTCTCCGGAATTGAAGGCATCAAATGCCTCTGGTGAGAAACAAGCGTCACGGAGTACGGCCCGGTGACGCCTGTGATTCATGGCGCTCTCCACTTTGGAATTCATAGCGGATAGTCTGTCTGCATCCTCTGTAGGAGGAACATCCGGCGTCTGCCCCGCGTTAGCTTCCACCTCTATGTCCGGCCCTGTAGCCCGACTGGTCGAGGCATGATCGGCAGCCTCTCCGGATATAGTTCGGCGGGCGTTTTTTCTAGGAAACATGGATGTCGTTATATTTTAAGCAAGATGACGATCGCGGAATGAGGTTTTGTGTTATACCTCAGTGTTGGCGTCTCCGTCCTGACCGCCTTCCTTTTTGCCTACCCGACTTCGGTGCCTCTTGTTGGCGAGTTGCCGTAGGTTCGACACAGTGTCCCAAAGGCCTTCCCTGTAAGACACCATACGTGTACGGTAGGTGAAGTGCATAAAAGGGGATCCTTTTGGGAGTTGGGACTTTGGTTTTTCTTACGTGCGATGCAGGGAGTAGTCCCGGATAATCGGTCGTTATGGCCACCATGGCGTCATCGCAGCTCAATTGATGGAATTGCCTGTCTATCAGCTTCACGAATATGTCCGGATCCTCTTCAAGTCCGGGATCGAGGGCCCGGCCAGGGTCCTCAGGTTGTGGAGCTGGGTTGTTGACCTCCTTTATCACTTTTCGCAGTTCCTATCGTGAAATGGCAAGGTGAGTACCTACAATGAAGAGTGCGGGAAGGTTGAGAGTAAAAAGGGTACAACTCACCCATCTTGGAGGGTTGTACATGGAGAATCTGTCCTGTGGTTTAATGTGGATGAACTCCTTTTCCTCTCCCTTGAACAACTCGGACAGAACTTTTGCTAAAGCAGCAGTGAGTCTGGTCCCTTGCGCCCGTAACGGGTGGCTTCGTCTTCCCCGTTAAAACACCACAAGGGGTGCCCTCGATATTGAAGTGGTTGCACCCCCCGCATTATGCATATTGACATAACCTCAATTATTGTCAACCCTGATTGAGCCAACGCTTTTATCCGGTTCATCAGATAAAGGACTTCTCTGTTATCTTCCTCCTAGGGGCTCCGTGGGCGCAAACTTTGACATTTCTTCAGAGGAACAATGTCGAACTCAGGAAGACCCCTCTGAATAGGGTCTGGAAGAGGGATGTCCTCCATGTAAAACCACTCCGAAGTCCAGTCTTCGGACGTCTTCTTTGGAGTACCGGCCGGGTATCCGGTCTCGGCGATGCGCCATATTTCGGCTTCGCCCACTTGATAAAGTGACCCCTTCTGTGTGCGGGGCACAAGGCAGAATAGCCTTTTCCACAGCTCGAAATGAGCCTTGCAGCTCAGAAACAACTCGCAAATGGCAACATAGCCGGCAATGTGTAATATGGAAGCAGGGGTGAAATTATGCAACTGGAGGCCGTAAAACTCCAGGAGTCCGCGGAGGAACGGATGAATTGGAAATCCGAGTCCCCTTAGTAAGTAAGGGACAAGGCATACCCACTCCCCCTTGGAGGGATTGGGGAAGCTCTCTGCTTGCTCCCCGCCATTATAAGTGGCGAGCCCGGCTCGGACGGGGACCATATACGCCGGAGGGAGAAATCCCTGGATCTGCAACTCTACTAATCGGCCGTGCGGGATAGAACAATTCTCCCAGTCGCCGGGCTTCGGGCTACGGGAGCGAGAGGAGGAGCTGCGGTGGCTGGCCATGATGGAATGGATTTTTTCAAGCGCACTCCGATGGATTCTCGCTGTGGGAAGATGGTGTGGATTGGATCTAAGAATCCCCATCCCTTTAATAGACGATTTATTTACTTGGCTAGGGGGGCGGATGTGAAAATGCCCTGGCTCCTCGCATTCGCTCGACATGTGGAAGATAGCCCTTATTGGGCGCAGAAGCCAAGAAGTCCAACATTTATGGGAGCCGGACACTACTTAACAGATATTCAAGATTTGAAGAAGAAGCCGCCTTGCAATGCCGAAGACAATACTGCGCGCCAGACTCAAGGTCATTGAAGCCTGGTTCGGGGGCTACTGAGGGAGTCCTGGATTAGGGGGTCTCCGGACAGCTGGACTATATCCTTTGGCCAGACTATTGGACTATGAAGATACAAGATTGAAGACTTCGTCTCGTGTCTGGATGGGACTCTACTTGGCGTGGAAGGCAAGCTAGGCAATACGGATATGTATATCTCCTCCCTTATAACCGACCTTGTGTAAACCCTAGCCCCCTCCGGCGTCTATATAAACCGGAGGGGTTAGTCCGTAGGACAACATACACTCATACCATAGGCTAGCTTCTAGGGTTGAGCCTCTACGATCTCGTGGTAGATCAACTCTTGTAATACTCATATCATCAAGAACAATCAAGCAGGACGTAGGGTATTACCTCCATCAAGAGGGCCCAAACCTGGGTAAACATCGTGTCCCCTGCTTCGTGTTACCATCCGCCTTAGACGCACAGTTCGGGACCCCCTACAAGAGATCCGCCGGTTTTGACACCGACAGGCGTGTTTGGGGGCACCCCCATGTTTAGTAGATCATCTAGAATACCCCTTATTTTCTAGCAATTTTAACATGCTCTGTCTTACCCCTTATTTTCTCATAATAGTCAAGAAGGTAAGAAATAATCAAAACAACTATTTCATGCAATCATCGTGTAAGATTTATTTCTTACTCTTAGCTGTCATGTTAAAAGAGGGGTGGGGGCCGGGGGGTGTGTAAGAGGTATCATGTTAGAACACCACTTCTTATTAAGCTGTTATTACATGTGACCATGATAATCGCCTTGATACGATCACAAATATATTATTTCTTCACAATCAACATCACACACAACACACACAACACCATTACACTAGCTGTTAATAGCTTCAACATGAAAACAATTTGTCTCCCTAGTCCTAACATCGTATAAGCTTGGTGCTTCGTAATGGTTGCCACATTGCTCTGACTGTAATTTGTCCAGCCTCCAATGTTGCCACTCTTGGCACATGCATTCTTTTCACACGGTTTTTTTGCACGTTGTAGCTGTTCCCTTCTATCCTGTGCCGCAGCCATTGCATCAAGGGCATAAGCACCAACAAGGACACTTGTACCAACAAGATGATCCACGTACTCTAGTTCCCAACGCCAGAAATCACATGGATCCTATGAATCAAGTGAACTCAAATCAAACCAGCACTAACGAAACAGTAGAAAAAATTACTCATGCAGTAAATGTCAATCCAAAGTGTAAAGGGATTGTACATCATGGTGCTTGCACTTGTAGAACACCCAACCATCGCGCTCTTCGGTACTGGAGAGATATAATCTAACTGTTTCGCCACAGCCAGGGCAAGGGATCAGGGGCACATCAACTGATTGGCCCCTCAGCGCGCACTTAATCGAGCTCGATGACGACATGGTTGATTTGGTATCAGGCAACTACGGCAATGACAGACGTGGTCGTAATCCTTTGGGTAAGAGAAGAACTAGGGACTCCTCCGCTGGGCTAACAAACCCTAACACCAGCACCAGAGCATCGTGCTCCCTCTAAATAGGCTAACTAACAAATCTTTCAACCGACTAACCCACCCTAAAATCACGGACAAACCATCCATGCGCATTACTTGTAAATATATCGTCAGATATCACGGGGGATATGTACCCTTCCATCGTACCGCATATCCCTCCCATCTTTTCTTTCCGCATATCGCTCCTTCCTTAACCGCCCAGAAAGTTTTGGTGTCTAGAGGTAGCCGTCGCCGGGATAATCGCCATCGCTCTGCGGAAGCGCACGCTGACGGCCGAGTAAAAAGAAAAAGGTATCATCCTCCACGTCTCCTCCCATCTCTTGAAACATTCATACTTTTTTCTGTTGATTGGACCAAAAAGGAGGTTGTGATGAGATTAGAGATGCCATATTTGTGTGAAGATCTTTGGTATTTGTTCCTGGTGGATTAGTTTTTCGTCGAAGGTACTATTTTGGTGCAAGATTGTGTGTGCTTGTCTTTACTTGGAGTAAAGGCCGTTATGAGATTAGATGTTATTGCAAGTTCACAGTAGTTCATAATATGATCTGGTTACGGAAATATTATGTTGGTGGAGCTAATTTTCTAGCCCTTTTCTGCTATACTGGATTACTATGAATGATTTGCATAAGGTTGGAGTGAAGAATTTTATGCAAGAGCTTTGCGATTGGTTGTTAGGGGATCCTGATCATACGATCTAGTTATGGATATATTTTTTTCGTTGGATTTTCTTTACAAGACCTTTAGGCTATGTTCCATTAGTAGGAATGATTTGGATGATGTTTGATTTAGCCACTTATATGTGGCGTACAAAGACTTGTTCTCAATACTACAGTAAAGGAGGTGTTGTTGAAGGAGTTGCTGGATTATTTAGGACTGATTTGGATGAGGTTGTTCATACCAAATTAGGAATATGAATTTTAGGAGATTAGAGTGTTTGCTGGAAATTCATGACTCAGTTTGTCTCACACATACCATGCTATTCTATATTACGAGGTATTTAAATAGTCCTATGTTTTAGTGAGAATCGGTATATTTTGACAATCTGGATCTCACTAATCGCATTCTACTATCTGGTGTTGTAGGCACCATGGATTCACATGTGCATGGCAATAAGCGTGCGGAGTATGAAAGGTTGTTGCATGAAGCCCGCCGGGAGATCGACACGAAGGTCCAACACGAACGTGATGAGATGGACATGGCACTCAAACAAGAACGTGCGTATGTCGATAGGATGCTTAAGGATGAGCGTGCTGATATGCCTCGGAAGATTAAGCAGATGCGTGAAGAGATGGAAAAAAAAGTTTTAAATCAGGACCGCGAGGCCATGGAAAAGAAATTCCAGCCGGCGTACAAGGAGATGCAGCTTAAATTGCAAAAGGACCGAAAGGTTGTCGACGGCCTTATTCAGACAGAGCGTGTCAACATGGACGCAAATGTGTTGCAGACACGTGCCAATATGGACATTAAGGCCGCAACAGGTGCGCAAGGACATGGACTACAAGGCTATGGTGGAGCAGGTCATGATGGAAGGAAAGATGCTGGAAGACCGTGCGATGTTTCAATCCCACGTTCAATGCCACAGCAGTCAACCGCAAGAGCATGTCTTCGGTACTCCCCCTGTGAGTACCTTGCAACGATGATATTCAGTCACGATCACGACCGATATTGTGTATTAATAGTTTTTTTGAGTAACCTTGTGTAAGCTATTCATATGCAGTCCAAGAAGCGTTACGCGGTACAATCTCCAAACACTAAAGTCCTAGTGATGTCGGTGTCACCCGTTGAATGCCACAGTTCTCCACTCGAAGAACATGTCTTCAAGTCTCCCCCTGTAAGTACCTCGCACCCATGGTAAACATTCACATCCAACATTTTGTATGACCATATTTAATTCGTGTGTAACTCTATATCGGCGATTCATACATAGGCTAAGCATCTAGTGAAGGAACAATCCCGAATCCTCGCAGGTGAAGTTTACATCCCATATAATAATAAGGTAACTTTGTCGCGATGTTGCTACGCACATCAAAAATTATTTATGGAACTTTAGTGATTGCAATGTATTAAACTTTGACGTGAGATACTCATATGTAGGTGCTGGTAATGGAATTTTACATTCATAGAGATTGTGAGCTTTCGCATGTCCCGACAGGATACTTTGACGAAAGACCCATTGAGATAAGATTGCTTGAACCCGGCGTATTGGACTATGATTTTCTCATGAAAGAAGTGGCTGGATATGGTTATAAAAAGGATTCAGATTTGTACCACTTCTTACCTGAGCATGTGTGCAACCTACCAGAAGGAATGTTCCTGATTTCAGGACCAGGTGATTTTGCAAAGATGATTTCCCACCTGAACGGCAGCAAAACATGTCATTTGTATTTGGTGTATAATCGTCCACCGAAAGATGATTATGAGTGGTGGTCGGACATGGATTCAGAGGTTCCTATTCTTCATGTTACATCAATTTTACGGCTTCATCATCCTTAAGTTTGTCCAAATACGTTTGTATGATTTTACAGGAACTGTGCATCCAAGACTTGCAGCATGAGGAGGCTCTGGCTAGAGAGCTTGAGGCAAAGGAACAACTGAACTCCTTAGATTACATTGATGTACCGTGTAAAAATATGGGAGAAGGTGGGTCGTCGCAAATCCTGACGTAAACTCCAACGACCAATACGAAGAAGTCATTGGATTTTGGCACCGGAGACGAGCTTCCGTAGGAGGGCTAATGTTATTTGAAATGTTTTAAGCTGGAGACAACATTTTTTGGTTTTTTTACGAATGTTTGCTGTTATGGAACAATTCATTCACGATGGAGGTCTTGTAACAACATTTTTGCTAGAATGTGATTTCCATTTCCGACGTGACATGCATGTGTTTATACCCAACTGTACACTTCGTCCGTTCCTAAATACTCCCTCCGTCCGGAAATACTTGTCATCAAAATGAACAAAAGGGAATGTATCTAGACATATTTTAGTTTTAGATACGTCTCTTTTTATCCATTTTAATGACAAGTATTTTCGGACGGAGGGAGTATATGTTTTTTAAGATATTTCAGTATGAACTATATACGAATGTATATAGACGTATTTTAGAGTGTAGATTCACTCATTTTGCTCCGTACATATTTCATACTGAAATCTCAAAAAAGACTTATATTTACGAACGGAGGGAGTAGTTGTTAATGAGAAGGTGCTGCAGGATCATGTACATCTGCGACTGAAAAAAAATTGCTGCAAAACGGTGCAAGAAATAAACCAAACATACATTTTATGTGGCACAACGTGACAAAAGTGCTGGCGAATCATCCTCGGGATCCGCCGCATCAGACCTGCGAGATCTGCTCCGGGATCGGTGCGGTGTCAGGGCGCATCAAAGTGCAGGCGGATCCCCGCCAAAGCGCATGAGAAAGGGCCGTCGCACGCCCGCGTGTCATCACCCGGAGACAGGCTAACCGAATTAATCGATGCGGGACCCGCACATGTACGCCTGTGGGGCCCAGTTCGATAATCCCGCGCGATCCGCCGGCTATGCAGTTTCATGCATGCACGTAGGTTTCCCACGTCCGCCACGCCTCCTCCCCCAAAGCCCGACCCATTTAAGTTCAGGGCGGGCCGGCCCATGTCGCGCCGATCTCGAGCCAGGATCACGTCTTAATATTTTTAGTCCCACCTCGCCCCCCGAGCAAGTGTTGCACCAGCTTAAATACCTTCATCTATTTGATTATTACAAGCGTTGGTCTTCCTTGCACTCTACGTGGAGGATATGTAGGATGAGTATGATTAATCATATGTATTCATCCTATATATTCTTCAATTGGAGAGCAAGGATGACTGATGTATTTTTTTCGGATTTATAGAAAATGCAAACCAAATATCGCAAACTCATACTGTTACAAGGGTGTGGACTATTAAAAATAGTGTGTGCAAAAAAGAGAATTTGAAATAAGATGTAATATATATTTTTAATAAAGTTATATTATCCTACTTATTAGAATTTTGAAAATGTCACTTATTTATAAGAAAAGAAAATATAAATATTTAAAAAGCTGTGTTTGATAAAAATACATTTGAATTTTTTGTATGTTATATTTGAGGCGTCATGTAACTTTCATGTTATTCTTTGAGTGGTCGGGTAATTTTTATGTAAAGAAAAGAAAAAGGAAAAAATAAACAAAAGGAAAAGCATGGGCGTAGACATCTAGACCCACGCATGGTCCAGCACGCGGGATAGGCTGGCCTGTGAAAGCCCATCTAATCTGGCCCATCGCATGGGCGCACCAGGGCAGAGCAGATGGTGGTGGGAGTTTAGTCCCACCTCGCCGAGCGAGAGGGAGACACACCAGCTTATATACCCGGCTATGCCTCCCCACTCAATCTCCTCTCATATGCATGCAATACATTGCCTGATGTTCATGCTCTTTGCACCATTGGGCCCACCAGCAGAAGAGTAATCTGCACCCCGGGTCTGTATCCTGGCCCATAAACTATTGGGTTCCTAGTCGTATACAGGCCGTGGTGTATGAAAACTCCTGCCACTGGTATGGTAGGTGTGCATTTTTTGCATTCATATTGAAATTAGTCAAAACAATTTAACACATTCTCACTGACTTGCCTAGCTTTGTTTGTGCAAGAGATCATGTGTGCCAAAATTGAGGTGATTTGGAGGTGGTCGAAAAAATCACCACATTCCGGAGGGACCATTTGGTCTAAACTTAAGCCATTTTTTGACAAAAGGTGATTTTTTCCATCACCCAAATTTTCTTTTACACGGTGACCCACATGTGCCAAACATGTCCATGAAAGAAAATTTGGAAAAAAAATTTACAATGCCCCCTTGAGGTATAGACCGATGTTTTGATCAGTCAGTCTAGAGGGCAGTATAAATTCAAAAAATTCAAAAAATATAAAATCTTGGAAACCTAGCTTTGTTTGTGCAAGAGATCATGTGTGCCAAAATTGAGGTGATTTGGAGGTGGTCGAAAAAATTACCGCATTCCGAAGATACCATTTGGTCACTTAAGCCATTTTTTGAATAAAGGTGATTTTTCCACCACCTCCAAATCACCCAAATTTTCTTTTACACAGTGACCCACATGTGTCAAACATGTCTATGAAAGAAAATTTTCTGTTGGACGCTATCTCCACGTCCGCCTGGCGAACGGCGGGGTGCCGCTTGTAGCACACGGGCTGGGCCGCAAAGCGCGTGCGTCTTGGACCATTATCTGGTTGACGCAGCCGACCGCAGCTGGCGCGTCTGATCGATCTGTCGCGGATCCGCAGCTGTCACCTGGCGCTGATCTCGGAGACGATTGCCTGGGCCTCTGCGACGGAAATCCCGAGGAGGATATGTTCCCCACGCCGCGGCACACACGATATAACTCACCCGGAACGATTTCTTCACCAATTTCTTCGCCGTTTTCACTGTTTTGTTCGCCTGGCTCCCCTGTAGCATGGTGAGTTGTACATGCAGATACAAACACATTGTGATAAGAAGTCGCAAGCAGTTTTCCTTGCACTCTACATGGAGGATATGTAGGATGTGTATGATTCATCATTTGTATTAATCCTGTATATTCTTTAATTGGAGAGCATGGACGACTAATGTATTTTTCGGATTTATCGGCTTTTATTTTGTTTTCAGGAGCGAAATATAATTCTTCCATTACATCTATTTCCAAATTTTATCGTGCAACATAAACAAGCTACACGATAGCCATGAAGAAACCATGATTCTTGAGGTTGCACTTGAAAAACTCACATATAAAATGCAAAAAATATCCCAAACTAATACTGCTTACAAGGGAGTGGACAACCAAATAGCTGAGTCATACATTATGAGGAAGTCACTAACTGACAGAATGAAGTATTTTACAGAACAGGTCACACGATACTAGACATAGACGACAATGCACACGCCAACATCAGGTTGATCGGCGACGTACTTGCTGTCCGACCATGCGCACAATGTTGTAGCTATCATAGTTCTGCTTTGAGATCCTACACATAAGGATATTATTAATGCCATGGAATATATTTGGACACATTAAACCATTAAATTACGGCATATTAGGTACCTCTATCAATTTGGCGCACGTACGTCGATTGTGATCATCTGCCTCATCACAATAGCTACATCTACCCTTTGTTCTAGTTTTCTTCATCTTTGCATGGAGCCTTTTCTTCGGAGCACCTCGGCCTGGCACATGCACGGGATCCAGAATCTTTTTGAAACCTTCACCATCAAGGTTAGCCAATTGTGGCATCAACGGGCCAAACCTAATGTTTTTACCCTGAGCATTAGTTGATCCCTTGCTATCAGCTTGTTCACTTGTTGATCCCTTGCAAACATCTTGTCCTTTGAAAACCCTTTTTAGATGCTGAAACGGCTCATCAGAGTGGCATGCCTTGAAACATGCTTGCGTGACTAAAATTCCTTAGCTTACGGTAGCTTTGTAGGGCTGGAGAGTATGCATACATCTTGCTCTTTCTGGTCGGTGCGAATGCACATTTTGCACTCATTGTCCACCTAGTGGGAACACAACACATGGGCAGTGTTTCTTCTTGTAAAATTCCCAATATGTAAAATATGTGGGAACATGGTGTGCCTGCGCATTCCAATTTACGGCAAGAACAACTGATACTGCGAAGCATACTTTCCTTTGACTCTGTGCGCACTTTGATCTTTTTATCCATTCTTTCCTTCTTAGACACAACGTATGTGGTAACCTATGCTGCATCAAGTACCTCTCTGATCTCACATTTTTTGACAGCATCTATGCTCCATAAGACCAACTTAAACACAGTAGGAGTGATGTGATGCCCGGATAGTTACGTTACAGTAATTCCCTGTTAACAATGCACCGTCACCACGATTACTATTGTTAACCCGCGTGATGCATCAAATCTCGTTCGAATTTCAAAATCAAAATCAAGCAAATAATAAAAAGTCTTCAAATGTCAGCAATTAAATGTTCTAAAGTTGACAAATAAATCCTAAGTAATTATGGTGTGAAACCACATTTTATAGTAAGATTAGATGCACTAAGTGAAATAAAACAGTAGCAAAAACAATTAATTAAATTTCTTTTGCAATTAAAATAAATGTTAAGACATTTTATTTAGTTACCCAAAATTTAATGGGCATTAGCATAAACTTTAATACTAAATCAAAGACTTGCTTTTATATTTTATAAAACTTAAGCTAAAAGGAACTAAAATAAAACACTACAAAAAGAAATAAATAAACAAAAGTGAAAATAAAACAAAAATGAAAAAAGAAAGACCCCATCTTGCTGGGGACCTCGGCCCAGCTAGACACTGGGCTAGCCTGGCCAGGCCCAACCGGCCACCCATTCCCCCCATAACCCCTGCTAGCCCAAAACCTAACCGCCCCATCCACCCCACTCCTCCCCCATGTCGTTCCCCTCCCCCCGATCCAGATCGGGATCGGGGAACGAACCCCGCCGCCGCCCGACGCGGTCACAGGACCGCTCCGCCATCGCCGGCCTGCTTCCTTCCCTGCGCCGGCCATCTTCGTCCTCCTCCTCGCCCCCCGTTGCCCCGGTCCCTACGCACCCCGTGAGGCCTTCCCTCCTTCCTCGTCTCCCCCTTTTCTCTCTCGCGCCGCGGCCACCGCGCCCCCCCGACCGCGCCCGCGGTCACCGCGCCCCTCCCCGTCACCCATGTGCTCTTCTTCCCGCGGCCGCGCCGCTACCTTGGACCGCCGCTCCCTGCGCACAGCCCGCGCTCGCCAGCACCGCCTGCGCTCGCCGCCTCTGCCACGCATCGCTCTCAGGCGCCTGTCCCTGCCTGCCCGAGCTTCCGCTCCTCCCGCTAGCCGCTGCGGCCAACCCCGCCCACCTGCGCCTGGCCTCACGCGATGCCGCCGCCGTCTGCTCGGCGCCCTCCGCCGCTCAGTGCCCCTCCTCCCTGCTCGCCCGCGCGCCCCACTAATGCCGCCAACGCCCACGCACTGCCGCCGCTTATGCCGCGGCCGCCTCTGCTCGCTCGCGCTCCGGCGCCCTCCCCCTCCTTCTCCGCCGAGCCGGCTTCCACCACCACTGCTGCGCCTCGCCTCCGCCCTCTCCTCCTCCCACGGCCGTGCCACCGCACCCGCCCGCGTGCCACTGGTCGTCGTGGCATCGCTGTGCCGCTTCCTCGTCGCTCCGGCCACCTGGACGGCGCCATGGCCACCGGTCTGCCCTGCTCCGGCGCCCGGCCGGGTACGCCCGCACCTGGGCATGCGCCCGATATCCCGGCGCCCGCTTTGGCCCCTAGGGCCAATGACAGGGGGGGCCCACCCCAGAACGTTTTTTAAAGTATAAAAAAATACAATAAATAAATAATAATTAAAATAATTAATTAATGAATTAATTAATTAACTTAATTAATCCTGCTTAGTTAAACTAATTAAACTTGATTAATCTAAATATCTAATTAAGCTAACTAATCTGTTAGTTAGGGTGATGTGTCAATGACAGATGGGACCCACACGTCAGCTTGACCCCGTCAACACCTCTGTTGACTGCTGATGTCATGCTGACGTCAGCAATCACTATTTTGGATAATGTTAAATTAAAATAATTAAATAAATCTTAAAAATGATTTAATTATTTTAAAATTAATATAAAATAAACCATAGCTCGGATGAAAAAACTTTGTACATGAAAGTTGCTCAGAACGGCGAGACGAATCCGGATACGAAGCCCGTTCGTCCGCCACGCATCTCTAGCATAGCGAACACGCAACTTTCCCCCTCTGGTTCATTTGTCCGAAAACGCGAAACACCAGGGATATTTTTCCGGATGTTTCCCTCCTTCACCGGTATCACCTCATACTGCGTTAGGTCACCCCTAGCACCGTGCATTGCCATGTTATGCTTTGTGTTGCCTTGTTTGCTCTGTTATTTATTGTGTTCCCCTCCGTTACTTCTTTCCGGTAGACCCCGAGACCGCTATCAGTACCCCTGTGATCGACTACATCGACGGTGAACCCTTCTTGCCAGAGGAACCAGGCAAGCCCCCCCTTGATCACCAGATATCGCCTATTCTTCTCTACTGCTTGCATTAGAGTAGTGTAGCATGTTACTGCTTTCCGTTAATCCTATTCTGCTGCATAGCCTGTCTTTGTTGCTACAGTTGTTACCCTTACCTGTAATCCTAAATGCTTAGTATAGGATGCTAGTATTCCATCAGTTGGCCCTACACTCTTGTCCGTCTGCCATGCTATACTACTGGGTCGTGATCACTTCGGGAGGTGATCACGGGCATATGCTATATACTTTATACTGTTACATTACTTATGATACTGTTCGGAGATGGGGGTTGAAGGGGCAAGTGGCTCCATCCCGGTAGAGGTGGGCCTGGGTTCCCGACGGCCCCCGATTGTTACTTTGTGGCGGAGCGACAGGGCAGGTTGAGACCACCTAGGAGAGAGGTGGCCCTGGCCCTGGTTGGTGTCCGCGGTTATTTCAAAATAACACGCTTAACAAGATCTTAGTATTTGATCTGAGTCTGGCCACTGGCCTATACGCACTAACCAACTACGCGGGAACAGTTATGGGCACTCGACGTCGTGGTATCAGTCGAAGCCTTCGTGACGTCAGCGACTGAGCAGCGCGCGCCGGGTTGGACTGGAACGCCTGCTCTTGTATAAGGGAGGCTAGGTCTGCTCACCGGCAGCGTTCGCAACGTGCAGGTGTGCAATGGGCGATGGGCCCAGACCCCTGCGCCATAGGATTTAGACCGGCGTGCTGACCTCTCTGTTAAGCCTAGGTAGGGCTGCGACGTGTTGATCTTCTGAGGTCGGGCATGACCCAGAAAAGTGTGTCCGGACAAAGGGGATCGAGCGTGTTGGGAAATGTGGTGCACCCCTGCAGGGAAGTTAATCTATTCGAATAGCCGTGATCTTCGGTAACAGGACGACTTGGAGTTGTAACTTGACCTTATGACAACTAGAACCGGATACTTAATAAAACACACCCTTCCAAGTGCCAGATACAACCCGGTGGTCGCTCTCTAACAGGGCAACGAGGAGAGGATCGCTACACGATGCTACTTGGTGAACTTACCATCTACTCTCTTCTTCTGCTGCAAGATGGAGGTGGCCAGAAGCGTAGACTTTGATAGGACTAGCTATCCCCCTCTTATTCCGACATTCTGCAGTTCAGTCCACATATGATACCCTTATTCCATTTGATACCAATGCATACATATGTAGTGTAGCTCCTTGCTTGCGAGTACTTTGGATGAGTACTCACGGTTGCTTTGCTCCCTCTTTTTCCCCTTCCTATACCCGATTGCTGCGACCAGACGATGGAGCCCAGGAGCCAGACGCCAGCGTCGATGACAACAACTACTACTCAGGGAGGTGCCTACTACTACGTGCAGCCGCTGACGACGACCAGGAGTAGTTTAGGAGGATCCCAGGCAGGAGGCCTGCGCCTCTTTCGATCTGTATCCCAGTTTGTGCTAGCCGTCTTAAAGCAAACTTGTTTAACTTATGTCTGTACTCAGATATTGTTGCTTTTGCTGACTCGTCTATGATCGAGCTCTTGTATTCGAGCCCTCGAGGCCCCTGGCTTGTAATATGATGCTTGTATGACTTATTTTATTTGTAGAGTTGTGTTGTGATATCTTCCCGTGAGTCCCTGATCTTGATCGTACACGTTTGCGTGTATGATTAGTGTATGATTGAATCGGGGGCGTCACAAGTGAAAACTTTCGCGGCGTGTTTCTCAAGAAATGAAGCATTTTCCTCTGTGAACGGAACGAACTACAAGGCCTCGACATCTTGGAGAGCCTCGTTCAAGCGTCGCGGCGCAAGGCAACACTCATAGTGCTCTATCATTTGAAACAATGTCATCTTAGCCTCAAGATGCATATGTAGCACCGAGTTTAAACTCCCACTCCGCTTATTGCTGCTCAATCCTAGGAAACAACGGCCCTCAAGATATGGAGCACACCACAGTTTTCTCATTTTATACATCCGATGTAGCCAGGAGTCCTCACTTGTTACTTTATTCTGTTGTAAGAAGTGTAACCATTTTCTCGCATGCTCTTCAATGGAAGATGTATCATATATGAAAGATCGGAATTCTTCCTTTACCGCGTCATCATGCAGATGGCGTACAATGTTTTGCTGAATGTGCCATATACAGAGCCTATGGTTTGAGTCAGGCCACACCACCCTGATTGCTCTCTGTATTGCAAGGTCCCCATCCGTGATCACAGATATAGGATGCTTCGGTCCCATAGCATCAGAAAAGGTCCGTAACATCCACTCGTATGCCTGGCTTGTTTCATGTGAAATGATACCACATGCAAAAATAACAGTGCTGCGGTGGTGATTCAACCCGACAAACGGCACAAATGGCAGATTGTACTTATTGGTTCTGTATGTGCTATCAAAAATAATAACGTCTCCGAAAGCCTCGTAGTCAAGTCGGGATTGACTATCACACCAGAAGAGTCCCTTCAGATGGCCAGCTTCATCAACCAAGTACCTGAAGAAAAAAATCTGAATCTTGCTCTTGCCTCGCCAACATGTGATTGATCACCGTTTGAGCATCCCCGAAAGAAATTGTTTCCTGCTTGTTAGCATGGTAGAAATTGTAAATGTCCCTCATAATGCATCCAACCTCATCATATCCACCGTATTGCATGCACATAATATCCATAATATGGTGTTTTCTGATCCCAGATTTTTCCATGTCTGCAATGTCCGCTTTCTGCTCATCGCTAATTCTTCTGTGTGAACGCAAAAGACACGACATATCCCGTGGGGCTAGAGGATGGTTGTGTTCATCGATGAAATCCTTGACAAACCACTATGAAAGTGCGTTATATCGACTAGAGGGGGGTGAATAGGCGATTTTTAAGAATTCTTCACTGAGGAATTTGCAGGTGAGGAAATTCCTTAGCGAAGAACTATTAGCAGCGGAATAAGTACTCAAAAGTAAACATAACAGAGCACAAGCATAGTCATCATGATGAAATGAAGACAAGCACAGAGTACAGAGAGCGTAAGCACAGGATAACACAGGATGAAGACAAACAGACTGAAGAAATTGAACTGAGGAAATTGAGAAAATCTTCAGTCAAAGTCTTCAAGCACAGATATGAACAAGCAGACAACACACTTGTGAGGAGATGAAAGAGTTGAGGAAATAGAACCAGTAAGCTTGGTGAAGACAATGATTTGGTAGACCAGTTCCAACTGTTGTCTCAGTTGTACGTCTGGTTAGGGCGGCTAGGTATTTAAATCTGAGGACACACAGTCCCGGACACCCAGTCCTGAACACGCAGCTCAGGAAACTCAGTCCTCACCGTATTCCCCTTGAGCTAAGGTCACACAGACATCGCCCAATCACTCGTGGTAAGTCTTCAGGTGACTTCCGAACCTTCACAAACTTGGTCACTCGGCGATCCACAATTCCTCTTGGATGCTCTAGACCATGACGCCTAACCATCTGGAAGAAGCATAGTCTTCAAAGGTAACAAGCGTCAGATCCATGCAGGATCAATCTCTTCAGTGATGCTCAATCACTTTGGATTTGTAGGTGTTTGGGTTTAGGTTTTCCTCACTTGATGATTTTCGCTCAAAGTCCTCGGAGGATGGATTGCTCTCAAATGACAATTGTCAGTTTCTCTCAGAGCAGCCAACCAGCTAGTGGTTGTAGGGGGCAGCTATTTATAATCTAGGGAGCAGCCCGACATGATAAGACATAAATGCCCTTCAATGATATGACCGTTAGGTGGATAGATATTTAGGGACAGCTGGCGCATAGCACAGCAACGGTCGGAATTTTGAGTGGCGAAATCCTCATGGCTATCATGTTCCTCACTGTGTTGGCAATCCGCACTGGCGAATTCCTAACTCCTCGGTCAGAACAAATTCCTCAAAGACCAGAAGAACTTCGTCTCTGTCACTGAAGAATATGACTGGACTGTATGAGATTTCCAATGGCTTCACTTGAAGGGATTGGTAGGTGTAGGATTTGAGTTGAGCATCACATGGAAATTTTTCCTTAGTATTTCCTCGACCCCCTTTAACAGTACGGTGTTTCCTATGACTCAAGAAGAAGGAACCTTGACCTTCTTGAATTTCTTCGGTGGAGATGCAGACCAGTCAAAATCTTCCTTGAGACCCATTTTCTTGAGATCTTCTTCACCATACAGATGTGATAGAATGGCCCAGGTGCGACCAAAAACTTCATGGAGGTAGTAATGGTTTTTCTTCACGGCATTGTGCGTAGCAGTCATGTTGTGAAGAAATTAACCAAACTGACGCTTAACCCATTTATGATTTTGATCCACCTTCTGGTGAAGACTAAGCAGAAGCTCACGATCAGTCATCACACGAGGAGGAGTGGCTTGAGGAGTAGACTTGGGTGCATTGGCAGAGTCATGTGTGGCAGAGTCATCATTGGTGGAATAAGATGCAGCTTTGCGAAACTATCCATCCAATGGACGAATGCCTTCATCTATAACAGCCGGTGCCTTGCCCTTTTCATCAACTGAGGAATAGGTCCGCTTGAGGACTTCAATCGGGGGCAAGTAGCTGAGGTGATTCTAAAAATCAGCTTTGTAGTTGAGTGAAGACCTTGTCCTGAGGAATCTCATAATCCAAGGTGCATAAGGATTCAGCTCAAACAGAGAAAGTGCAACATTTGCCAGAGTCCTCATGAAGAAATCGTGATAATTGACAGGAATGCCATGAACGATATTGTAGCGACCAGACCTCAAACAGTCTGATCTCTGTGCTCCGGTGTCATCCCTGGATCAGTAATGCTGACATCACACAGTACTCGGAGGATTTATAACAGAGTAGCAATCACACACTTATTACATCGAGTGTCTCCATAGAGAACTTATTACAATAAATATGACTTAAGGCCATCTAATAACGATAACAGCGGAAGGCTTGGAAGATAAGTGAGTCCATCAACTCCAACGGCATCACTGAGTATAGAACCACGACCTAAAAACTCCTTAATCGTTGTCTGAAAAGTCTGCAACATTAACGTTGCAGCCCGAAACGGGCCAGCACATGGAATATGCTGACAAGGTAACACATAGAGAATAATGGAATGAAACAGCTATACTATATGCATATTTGGCTGGTGGAAAGCTCTATGGTTACAGTTTTGCGAAAAGCCAATTTTTCCCTACTACAAAGAAATAAATTTAATTACTATCATGGTGGTTGTTAAACATTGAGAATGGTTGACAGCATTCTCAATCCCAATTAAGCATCATCATTAAACAAAGCTCAACAAAATTAATTTAGGGTAACATGTTGAGATTCACATGATAATCCAGGTACTAGATACTCAAGCTGTCCATAACCGGGGACACGGCTAACCATGATTAGTTTATTACACTCTGCATAGGTTTGCGCACTTTTCCCCACAAGACTCGATCGCCTCCGTTTGGTTTCTCGCACTACATGGTGTTCGAGAAGACGGATGACCGAGACATAGTCTTTCAGAAGCGCTAGCACCTTACGATCGGGTAGACCGTACCACCTACATCCCCTACATCTGCTAGTCTACCACTGTAAGAGTTCGCACGACTTAGTCAACTATGCTAGAGCCCATAATAGCTTGTGGCTGCACACGGAAGTTTCTAGTATGAATAGTCTCATGATCCTTTTGAGCCTGGGTGGCGCTCCAAAAGAAAACAGGCAAGTCCTGAAATACCCAAGTGCCTCAGTCCACCCAGATGTGTGTTTAAGTTGCCACCTTAGATAAACCATTAATTAACAATCTCACATCTGTCATGGATATCACTCACCCAATCCACGTCTACTAGCATAGCATGGCATAATAAGCAAACGTAGAAGTAACTCCCAAAGGTTTGATAATAGTAACAGGTGATAGGTACTACCTCATCTACTTCCCATCCCACAATTTAATTAGATCCTAATCATGCAATGTTTGAGGATTTGATCTAATGCATTAAAACTGGGTAGTAGAAAAGGTATGATCAAAGTGTTACTTGCCTTGCTGATGATCCGCGAAACCTAGCGATTCGAAGTAACAAGCGGCGCACTCCGGGAACTCTATCGCAAACAAAAAAGCACACGAAGTACTCATCTAATGCACAGGTAAAACTCAAATAAGAGATTTAACCAGAAGGTTCAACTTAAGAACTCCGGTTTGCAAAAAGAATCAAATCGAACGAAGCAACGAAAGTCAAACGGCGAAAGAAAACAACTTCGTTCTACTAATCTGGATTCTAAGGCAATTTTACAGTAGCAAAAACTTGTTTAAGTTGGTTAAACGGATAGAGGGTTTCGAGACGAAACTCTAGGCGCTTGAATCGCCTGATTCCGATAAACGAGCGAAAAGTTATACTAAAAAGAAAATCGGATCAGGAATCGCGATCAGAAAAATCGCGATTAAATCCGAGAAAAAGAAACAACGAACGTTCGCTAGAACGAACGAACGGACGAACGCTCGCTATTTAAATAAACCAGAAAAAACCGATCTATTTAAAAAAACCGAAACTAAAAAAACCGACGAAAAACCAAACGATTTTTCGACAAAAAACCGCGCGGAAAACACGGCGCGGATTTCAAGGCACGGCGAACCTCGGGCTGCGTGCGGCGGCGGCGCTGGGAGGTGGCGGCGGCGCGGCGCGGGGCTGGGGCGGCTTAGGGTTTTGGCTGGGCCTCCCCCCCGCTTATATATCCTACGGGCCGGAGTCCGGTCGGACACGGCCCTAGGTCGGTTCGTTTTTTTAATAATTACGCGCAGAAGAAAAATAAAAAAGAAATACTAAACGAATTTCAAAAATTCCAAAATAAATTTTCACGGACTTCTAAAATCAAGCCGTACAAGGTGAACATTTATTTGGGGCCTAAATGCAATTTTGAAAAACGCATATTTTCTTAAATTCAAATAAAATAACGAAAAACTCCGATATAAAATTTTATTTGATTTTATTATTAAATTCTTAATATTTTTTTATTTTGGGAAAGTCATTTTATTCCCTCTCTCATATTTTTGTAATAGAAATAATTGATGATAAAATAAATAAAATCAAATGATCCTATTCTCAAAATTTAAGAAAACTCAAATATGAAAATAATGAATTCCCCAACTCTTTTCATGGGTCCTTGAGTTGCGTAGAAATTCTAGGATCAAAACCAATCGCAAATAAAATATGATATGCAATGATGATTTAATGTATAACATTCCAAATTGAAAATTTGGGATGTTACAAACCTACCCCCTTAAGATGAATCTCACCCTCGAGATTCGGGTTGGCTAGAAAATAGGTGAGGGTGGTCCTTGAGCAAATCTTCCTCTCGCTCCCAGGTGGCTTCATCTTCCGTGTGGTTGCTCCATTGAACTTTGCAAAACTTGATAACCTTACTGCAAGTGACTCGGCTGGCAAACTCGAGGATCTTAATTGGTTTCTCCTCGTAGGTCAAATCGTTATCCAACTGAATTATTTCCAGCGGCACTGTGTCTCTCAAGGGTATGTCAGCCATCTCAGCGTGACACTTCTTCAACTGGGAAACGTGGAACACATCATGAACTCCTGACAATCCTTCAGGCAATTCCAACCTGTAGGTCACTTCTCCCATACGCTCCAAAACTCGATATGGTACTACAAATCGTGGCGCTAACTTTCCCTTAACTCCAAAACGCTTTGTTCCCCGAAGTGGAGATACTCAAAGATAAGTTCTATCTCCAACTTCATAAACTGTCTCCTTCCGTTTAGAATCTGCATAACTCTTCTGTCTGGACTGGGCTATCTTGAGCCTATCGCGAATCAATTTCACCTTCTGTTCAGACTCTTTAATCAAGTCAGGTCCAAACAACTGGCGGTCTCCAACTTCGTCCCACGACAACGGTGTTCTGCATCTCCTTCCGTACAAAGCTTCGAAAGGGTCCATCTTTAAACTGGTTTGGTAACTATTGTTGTAAGAGAACTCTGCATATGGCAAATTGTCGTCTCAACTAGATCCATATTCTAGCGCACAAGCTCTCAGCATATCTTCCAAAATATGATTGACTCTCTCGGTTTGTCCATCTGTCTGTGGATGAAAAGCTGTATTGAATTCTAGCCTGGTTTCCAAAGTTTCATGCAACTGCTTCCAGAACTTTGAGGTAAATTGGGTTCCTCTATCTGATACGATACTCCTCGGAACTCCATGCAAACATACGATCCTGGTCATGTATATCTTTGCCAACTTAGTACTGGTGTAAGTGGTCTTTACCGGGATGAAATGAGCTACCTTCGTCAACCGATCGACTATAACCCAAATCAAGTCATAGCCTGAACGAGTCCTGGGTAATCCCGTGATAAAATCCATGCCTAACTTATCCCACTTCCATTCGGGTATCAGCAATGGTTGTAACAATCCTGCTGGCTTCTGATGTTCTGCCTTTACTCTCTGACATACATCACAGACTGCTACATACTCCGCAATATCCTTCTTCATTCCGGTCCACCAGAAAATATCCTTCAAATCCAAATACATCTTGGTATTTTCTGGGTGAATCGAATATGGTGAATCGTGTGCCTCTTGCAGAATCAACTTCCTAATCTCCGGGTCATTTGGCACATAAACACGGTTTTCAAACCATAGGGTGCCGTGCTCATCCTCACGAAATCCTTTAGCCTTTCCTTTGCTCAGTTTCCCCTTAATAGAGGCAATCTCCTTGTCAGTCTTCTGAGCTTCTCTGATTCTATCCATCAAGGTTGACTGAATCTCCAATGCTGCAACATAGCCTCTAGGAACTATTTCCAACATAGTTCACGAAGATTTTCTGCTAACTCCCTTGGTATTCCTCCCGTCATTAATGTATTGACGTGGCTCTTACGGCTTAATGCGTCAGCTACTATATTAGCCTTTCCGGGATGATAATGCAATCTCATATCATAATCCTTGATGAGCTCCAACCATCTCCTCTGTCTGAGGTTTAACTCCTTCTGCGTGAAAATGTATTTCAAACTCTTATGATCCGTGTACACCTCACAATGATTTCCAATGAGGAAATGTCTCCATGTTTTCATGCATGCACTACGGCTGCTAACTCTAAATCATGTGTAGCATAATTCAACTCATGAGGTTTCAGTTGTCTTGAGGCATATGAAACAACTCTTCCTTCCTGCATAAGCATTGCTCCAAGTCCTCGACGTGAAGCGTCGTAATACACCTCATAGTCCTTGGTTTGGTCTAGCAAAATCAACACTGGTGAGGTAACTAAGCGTTTCTTCAACTCCTGGAAACTAGCCTCACATTCCTCCGTCCATATGAACTTGGTATCTTTCTTCAACAACTCCGTCATAGACTTCGCAATATTTGAGAAATTCTCAATAAATCTCCGGTAGTATCCTGCGAGTCCCGGAAAACTCTGTATCTCTCCAACCGTGGTCGGTGCTTCCCATTTGGTCACGGTATCAACTTTAGCGGGATCTACTGCTATTCCTTCTCCGGATATAATTTGTCCGAGGAATCCTACTTCCTTCAACCAAAACTCACATTTGCTGAACTTGGCATACAACTGATGTTCTCTGAGCTTCTCAAGTACCAATCGCAAATGTTCCTTATGCTCCTCTTCATTCTTTGAGTAAACCAGGATATCATCAATGAACACCATGACGAACTTATCCAAAAACTCCATAAACACTTTGTTCATCATGTTCATAAAATATGCAGGTGCGTTAGTCAGACCAAATGACATAACGGTATACTCGTACAGCCCATACCTGGTGGTAAAAGCTGTCTTAGGAATATCCTGTTCTCGAATCTTCAATTGGTGGTACCCTGATCGCAAATCGATCTTGGAAAATACCTTAGCTCCTTGCAATCGATCAAACAGATCATTGATCATTGGTAGTGGGTACTTGTTCTTGATCATTACTTCATTCAATCCTCGATAATCAACCACCATCCTTAACGATCCATCCATCTTCTCCACTAGAAGTACTGGCGATCCCCAAGGCGAAGAACTTGGGCGAATATATCCTTTATCTAGTAACTCCTTAATCTGCTTCTTAATTTCCACCAAATCCTTTGCTGGCATCCTATATGGTCTCTTTGATATTGGCCCTGTGCCTGGCAATAGCTCAATCAAAAACTCAATATCTCTATCCGGTGGCATGCATGGCAACTCTTCTGAAAATACTTCAGGGAAATCCCTTACCACTGGTACTTCCTCCTGCACAACTCATGTTAAGCAATTTACTTGTGTCCTCTTTGGCACATGTCGGGATACATACTTGATCCTTTTCCCTTCTGGTGTGGTAAGCAAAATTGACTTACTAGCACATTCAATATTTCCTTCATACTTTGATAACCAATCCATGCCTAATATCACATCCAATCCTTGGGATTCCAATACTATTAGGTCTGAGGGAAAAACATAGTTACCAATCCTTAATGGTAACCGATCACACCATCGACTAGCCATATACTCTGCTCCAGGCGAGGTTACTAACATGGGTGACCTAAGGGCTTGGGTTGACAGTCTATACTTATCCACAAATCACCTTGATATGTATGAATGCGATGCGCCAGTATCAAAAAGAACGAGTGCAGTAAATGACTTAACCAAAAACTTACCTATTACTGCATCAGGCTGAGCTTCAACCTCCTCCACGTTAACGTGGTTCACCTATCCCCTGTTGAAAGGGTTCGGCTTCTTCCCAGAGCTTCCATTGCCATTTCCATTTTGTAATTCAGGACATTCATTGGCATAATGTCCGGTCTTCGAACACTTAAAGCAAGTGACTTGGCTCAGGTCTTTCTTGGCTGGGGTTGATGGGTTGGTGCGATTCTGGCCGTTGCTTCCTCCATTACCATTACCATTCCTGGTGCCATTGTGATTGTGCGAGCTACCTCCTCCATGGGTATGCTGAAAATGTCCTCCCGGTCTAGGGGTAAAACGTGGCTTCTGCTGAGCTTCTGAATTGTATTTCCCTTGTCCATACTTCCTCTTGCGGTTCTCAATTTGCTCCTGCTTGCCTTCAATCGCAAGAGCACGATCTATCAACTCCTGATAGTTGTTGAAGGTTGCTACCATCAACTGCATGCTCTACTCATCATTCGGTCCTTCTAGAAACTTCTCCTGCTTCGCTGCATCCGTAGCGACGTCATCTGGGGCATAACGTGCTAACTTACTAAAGTCCTCCACATACTGGCCAACTGTTCGTCCTCCTTGGCGCAAGTTGCGAAACTCACGCTTCTTCATGGCCATAGCTCCTGCTGAAACATGGGCAGTACGAAAGGCCTGCTGAAACTGGTCCCGTGTGACAGTGTCAACAGGAAAAGTGGCTGTGAAATTCTCCCACCATGATGATGCGGGTCTTTCAAGATGATATGCGGCAAACTTCACCTTCTCCGCATCCGTGCATCCTGCTGTGGTCAACTATCTAGCTATCTTGCGGAGCCAATCATCTGATACTATCGGCTCGGTGCTACTGGAAAACATCGGCAGATTCAGCCTAAGAAAACGCGCTAAGTGATCAACAGGTGGTGGTGGTGGTGGGTTGTTGTTGTTGTTTCCTTGATTCTGATTCTGGACTAGCAACTGCATCAATGTGTTCTGCTGCTGGATCAACTGGGTGAGCTCTAGTGGAAAGGAAAATCCGGGGTCACGTCTCGGAGGCATCTGAGGGTTTAGAAAAGATGAGATGTAAGAATAGAGGGTCTAAAGAGAAAATACTACCCATACGCACATGAGGCAAAAGCAAACAATTCATTTCATTTAATCAAACAAGGGCATACAATCGATCTAACTATCGCAAAAGTGCTCGGACTACTATATTTACATGGTGGACTACTACTACTGATGAGGTGGTCTACTAGAAATATTCTTCGGTTGCAGACTCCATGATATCTGCTCCAGCTTCATCAACATAATCATCATCGCTATCGTCTGGATCCGAATCGATGTCATCGATGATAATGTAGTCTTCCGGGCGAATCTCCTTGGGTTCTTCATCTTCATCTACTGGTGTAGGGCCTCCCATAAATATCCCGATCTTCTTTGTTAGGTCGGCATTCTTATCCACCAATACTTCAATTTCCTCTTCATAATCTTCATGTGTAGCCTTGAGTTCTTCCTCCAGTTCCTTGATTCTTGTCTTAGCCTTCTTTAGATCTATCATGTCGGCGTACATCTGGTTTTCCTGTCGTCGAATGTGATGGTTTAACTCCTGGATAAAAGCTGCAATTGATCTATCCTTCCGGGTGCTAATCATCTCCCAGTGCTCATCTCGGCGCCCACAAATCTGGTAGATAGTATCCTTGAGATCATTGCGGTAGACTTCTCCAATGCGTCCCATGGCGATGTGAGCTGCCATGCTCTTTCCTAGACTCCAAGTTGGTGCATCAAAAGAAAACTCTATGGGCTCAGTGACTGGCATGAACGTTCTTCCTGGAACTTGAACTTGAATCATCCAGCGCTCTTCTTCAGGTAAAGTGGCGTTGTAGGTTCCGGTGAAGCTTGGTACTCCTTTGTTCAGGTATCTAGTGACTTCCTTCAAGTGTCGTCCAAAGGGTGTATCTTCATCTGGTTGCGTGAACTTGTTCCTTGCATCCGCCATCCTAAAAGAGTAGAAAAGGTGAGAAGTCAGAAGAGAAGAGGATGAATAGTCTTCTAGGTCTTTAACTTAGTGGTCGTGTCCTACAGTCTGCGTGTGCTCTGATACCATCTCTGTAGCGACCAGACCTCAAACAGTCTGATCTCTGTGCTCCGGTGTCATCCCTGGATCAGTAATGCTGACACCACACAGTACTCGGAGGATTTATAACAGAGTAGCAATCACACACGTATTACATCGAGTGTCTCCATAGAGAACTTATTACAATAAATATGGCTTAAGGCCATCTAATAACGATAACAGCGAAAGGCTTGGAAGATAAGTGAGTTCATCAACTCCGACGGCATCACTGAGTATAGAACCACGACCTAAAAACTCCTTAATCGTCGTCTGAAAAGTCTGCAACATTAACGTTGCAGCCCGAAATGGGTCAGCACATGGAATATGCTGGCAAGGTAACACATAGAGAATAATGGAATGAAACAGCTATACTAATGCATATTTGGCTGGTGGGAAGCTCTATGGTTACAGTTTTGCGAAAAGCCAATTTTTCCCTACTACAAAGGAATAAATTTAATTACTATCATGGTGGTTGTTAAACATTGAGAATGGTTGACAGCATTCTCAATCCCAATTAAGCATCATCATTAAACAAAGCCTAACAAAATTAATTTAGGGTAACATGTTGAGATTCACATGATAATCCAGGTACTAGATACTCAAGCTGTCCATAACCGGGGACACGGCTAACCATGATTAGTTTATTACACTCTGCATAGGTTTGCGCACTTTTCCCCACAAGACTCGATCGCCTCCGTTTGGTTTCTCGCACTACATGGTGTTCGAGAAGACGGATGACCGAGACATAGTCTTTCAGAAGCGCTAGCACCTTACGATCGGGTAGACCGTACCACCTACATCCCCTACATCTGCTAGTCTACCACTATAAGAGTTCGCACGACTTAGTCAACTCTGCTAGAGCCCATAATAGCTTGTGGCTGCACACGGAAGTTTCTAGTATGAATAGTCTCATGATCCTTTTGAGCCTGGGTGGCGCTCCAAAAGAAAACAGGCAAGTCCTGAAATACCCAAGTGCCTCAGTCCACCCAGATGTGTGTTTAAGTTGCCACCTTAGATAAACCATTAATTAACAATCTCACATCTGTCATGGATATCACTCACCCAATCCACGTCTACTAGCATAGCATGGCATAATAAGCAAACGTAGAAGTAACTCCCAAAGGTTTGATAATAAACAGGTAATAGGTACTACCTCAACTACTTCCCATCCCACAATTTAATTAGATCCTAATCATGCAATGTGTGAGGATGGATCTAATGTAATAAAACTGGGTAGTAGGAAAGGTATGATCAAAGTGTTACTTGCCTTGCTGATGATCCGGAAAACCTAGCGATTCGAAGTAACAAGTGGTGCACTCCGGGTACTCTATCGCAAACAAACAAACAAACAAGCATACAATAAGTACTCATCTAATGCACAGGTAAAACTCAAATAAGAGATCTAACTAGAAGGTTCAACTTAAGAACTCCGGTTTGCAAAAAGAATCAAATCGAACGAAGCAACGAAAGTCAAACGGCGAAAGAAAACAACTTCGTTCTACTAATATGGATCTAGGGAAAATTTTACAGTAGCAAAAACTTGTTTAAGTTGATTAAACGGATAGAGGGTTTCGAGACGAAACTCCAGGCGCTTGAATCGCCTGATTCCGATAAATGAGCGAAAAGTTATACTAAAAAGAAAATCGGATCAGGAATCGCGATCAGAAAAATCGCGAATTAAATCCGAGAAAAAGATTAACAACGAACGTTCGCTAGAACGAACGAACGGACGAACGCTCGCTATTTAAATAAACCAGAAAAAACCGATCTATTTAAAAAAACCAAAAACCGAATCAAAAAAACGATGGAAAAACGGACGAACGCGGCGGCGTGCGGCGGCGCTGGGCCGCAGCTTGGGCGGGGCTAGGGTTCGGCTGGGCCTCCCCGGCTATATATAGCCTAACGGGCCGGGAGTCCTAGTCGGACACGGCCCTAGGTCGGTTCATTTTTTTACGGGCAGAAGAAAAATAAAAAGAAATACTAAACGGACTCCAAAAATTCGAAATAAATTTTCACGTGCTTCTAAAATCAAGCCGCACAAGGTGACATTTATTTTGCCTAAATGCAATTTTTTTGAAAAAACACACATTTCGTAAATTCAATTAAAATAACGAAAAACTTCGAAATAAAATCTTATTTAATTTTATTTTATTAAATCCTTAATATTTCTTTATTTTAGGGAAAGTCATTTTTATTCCCTCTCTTCATATTTTTATAGAAATAATTGATGATAAAATAAATTAAAATCAAATGATCCTATTTCAAAATTTGAGAAAACTCAAATATGAAAATAATGAATTTCCCAACTCTCTCCTGGATCCTTGAGTTGCGTAGAAATCTAGGATCAAAACCAAATCGCAAATAAAATATGATATGCAATGATGATCTAATTGTTATACATTCCAAATTGAAAATTGGGATGTTACAGATATTGAATACCAGATTCTTCATGATGCCAACAATTTCCTCATCATATGAGTCGTGGCCTTTGATGGGACTCATTGTCCTCGTTAGAATGTGATAGACAGTTCTGGGCACATAAAGTAATTCCTTCACGAGGAATTTGGTTCGTGGGGCCTGACCTGGCTTCAAAGGTTTCATCAGAACTTGCATGTAGTGATTTGTAAGCTCAGGTTCACTGTAAATGCAACGAGCTTCTTCAAGGGGAGGACTGAGTGGTAAGGCACGAAGCAATTCAGTAGCTGGTGCTGTGTAGTGAGTGTTCTCAGACATCTAGTCCAGCACCCATGAATTCACATCTTCAGAATCTCCTGTGATGTGCAGCATCGCATAAAATTGAAGAATCAGTTCTTCATTCCAATCGCAGATGTCAGAACAGAAGTTTAAGTCGTGAAGAACACTAAGGACTGGCATGAAGCACGGTAGAGATTCCATATCCACGTAAGAAATGTGCTCATGGTAGAAGATTTTGTTTTTGTTGAACAACACTGAGGAATAGAAATTGGCTTGGCTGGCTGTCCAGAAACGTCTCTCCTAATGCGAGCAGAGTCATAAGGGTTGTAGTCTGCGAAGAATACGTGCTCGCCGAATAAATCATCAGCCTTGAATTTTTGCTTCCTGGAGAATGGATCCTTTGGCTTGGGTAGAGGAGTGTCAGTGAGTTGCATCACGACCTCAGGAATCTCAATCACAGGTTCTTCAGGCCAAGGAATTTCTGGTTCCTCTTCAGTGGCAGTCTGCGTCTTCAAATGTTCAGCAGCAGCAGTTTCTTCAGCACTAGTGGCTGGAATTTCTTCACGTACAGATGAAGTGGGTGAGTTTCTTCAGAGCCCATTTGAACAGTTTGTGCAGGGGACTGAGGTATTTGCTGCAATGGTGTGAACATTAGAGAGTTTGGATGCTGACTTTCCCAGAATTCATCACTCATCACTGGTGTGGAGCAGCCAACGTCCACATCTTCATCTTCCATTTCTTCAACGCCAGCCTCTTCAACGGTGAACTGAGGCAGAGGCGAGGAAATGACAGGTGTTGAAGGGATCTCATCCACTTTCAATTTCTTCATCCAACTGCTCTGAGAAACAAGCGAAGGAGTTTCTTCATCAGATCCGCTTGGGGATCACATATTCTTCATCGAAAGGAACAAGGTCCTTTGATGGCATGGTAGAGAGAGGAACAAATCAATGGGATTTTCAAACGAGCTGGTCAAAGGCTTCATCTTTTTGAAGCTGAAGAATCTGAAGTAGCTGATGCTTTCCTTTTCTTCACTGTTGCACGCTCTGCAGCCTTGGTTTTCTTCACATCTGATGCAGATGGAAGGATCAGAGTTGGTGTTGGCACAGGAGGAGCAGAGGAATCTGGTTGCTTTTCTTCAGGCACAACTGATGCAGTTGCCCTGATTTCTTCATTTTCTTCAGGCGCACCACTAGTGGATGCCCTGGCAATTTGTTCAGCGGTTGGTATGCAATCATCAGCCCTGGAACTCACATTTTCTTCAACAGCCTGATTTTCATCAGCGGTGCTGGCATGTTCTTCAGTCGGCTAAGCAGATGCTTCAGCCTGAGGAACTTTCTGTTGCGTTGGGGCTGCAACATTTGAGGTGAAATTATTCGCAAGTTTCACAAAGCGCACCTTGGCTCCAAGCCAGTCAGCGCGGTATGCGTCAAATTCATCACTGAGTTTCTTGATCTCAGTTTGAACAGCGACAAGTTCTTCAGTAGTCATAGAGATAACGTTTTCTTCAGATAGCGCTTCTCTTGTACTGCGCTTTCTTGATCTGCATGGTCCTTCTCATATTTCCATTTTCTTCTTGTATGAAATGGGTCAGCATATGACTTTGGCCAGGAGTCAGCTTGAAGTCAGGCATGGGAGTGTTGGGTCCTTGTGCCAAACATCAATGTATTCGAGGATCAACTTTGGATTCAAAAGTAGTGGCACATCTGTTCCCTTGGCTCTAGCGGCCCTGACTTGCCTGTCTCTGATGATTTCAGCAAGTTCATCATCATCAGCTTCGTCTTCTTCAAACGACACTTGGAAGGCGACCTGCTTCTTCTGAGGACTAGGGCGAGGACCTCATCCAGCAGTGGCCTTTGTCTTCAGTAGAGAGGGCCTCGTTAAAGAATTTGTTGCAACTGAGGAACTAGCTGAAGCTCCTGAGGCAATTGAGATGCCTGTGGTCCTTTGACACATGGCGAGATGCACAGATGCAGAGGACTTTGTTGGAGCAGCTGAGGACTTGTGAGGAGCTGAGGATTTGGGAGGAACATGAGCAACATGAGAAGTTGGCCTTGAGGGCTTTGAAGATTCTGGCCATGAGGGCATTGCTAAGGAACTTGGTCTTGAAACCATTGAAGGTGAAGCACTTGGCTTGTGCGCATGCTTCTTTGATATGGCCTTCTTAGGCTTGACAGAGGCCTCAGCGGCAGCAGCAGCAGCAGAGTCTTCGTTGAATTTCTCACAGCTTCTTTGGCTTGTTTAGCCAACTTGGCTTGGCGCTTGGCCCATTCATCAAGATAATCCTCACCACGCTTGAGGCTGGTGGGATCAATTAACACTACTAAGCATAGCTTTAGATATGTGCAACAACATAGACAAATAAATTTGTCTGTCAATTTTCATCTCGTTTTTCTAGCAGGGTATCACATTTCTTGATTTGTGTCATGATTTTACGTACAAACAGACCATATTATCAGTGACACATGGATAAGCATTTACAGCCTCACCACGAATTAGCGATCAAACACCACAAATTAATTTGTTGCCACAGCATCAGGTTCTAAGAGGCCAGTCAATCGATACTAGTAAGCACAATTTCAGACGTCTCCATCGACATAGGCATATAAATTGCAAAGTCAATCTCACCTCTTAGTCCATCCTGGTGCCTCTGGGTTCACTTTCCCAGAAGATTCCACGGACTGAGTCAGGGACTCCTTTCTCTTGCCTCCTGTGTCATCGCAGGGCACTCGCAGCGGCAAGACCGGCTATTCTGTTGCTCTGGTTTTCCCTGCAATTTTTTTCCACTCTATCATCTATTTAAATATGAATTCCAGTGTAATAATTATGAAATAAAATGTCAAAGATAATTTCAAAAGGTTTTAAGTGCTGACCGAGCATCCACAGACGATCTCTTGCAAACACTTTGTCCGCTCGACGTTCAAACGACTCTTGCCATATCTTATATCAAATCCAACCTCCCAAGAATACAAGTTATAGAAATCGTATGCTTCTCCAAGGGAATCAAAAATTACCAGCAACTAATCAATATCTTTCTTGACGGTGAAATCGTATGCTTTATTACATTATCCGACTGTTTATCAGCGTATCTCCTTATTGTTTCCTCTAAATGAGTGACTCTACCAGCACAGGGTCCTCTATCCGGAGGGGCACGCCCAATTTGTAACCTGAAATTAAAATGCACTGTTTTTTCAGATGCCTTGAACTTATGTACAATGCCAACAGGCGGTGGGCAAGACTTCTTTTTTGTTCTTAGCTCATCGAATGCCATGATAGGCTATACAGGTTAATTCCGCATAATGGGCAACAATTTTTAGGTGCCTTCAGTACGAATGCCATTGGGCAATATTTCTTTCGTACTAATTTGCAATTAATAATAGTAGTGATTGCATGTATACCTTCTTGTCCATCCCGGTGCCTCCGGGTTCTCCTTACCGGTGGACTCGGCCGACTGGGTCGGCAACTGCTCCATCTTTCCAGTGCATTTGTTTCGCTCTGAAGAATCACCGAGGTAGAGTTATGTTGTGTTACCGGGCTCGGGATGGCCAACAAATCAAAATGTAGAGTTCTACTGGTCATTTACTTGCATTAACTTTTGGATTAACAATGTAGAGTTTTGTTGTGTTACCGGGCTCGGGATGGCCAACAAATCAAAATGATCAGCTGCCCACTAAGGTATTGTTTCACTTACAAGTCGTACTCTCAAATTCAACTTTATTTCTCATACAAAATAGTTCATTTATATTTTCAAGACTTGGGTAACCAATCAAGTCATGCACAAGAGAAACATTTTTGAATAGCTCTATATAAACTTTGCTTCTGAGGATTGCTCTACAAACAATTACCCTCAGATGTAATACTTACCCTTCAGATGTAGTAATTCACCTTACTATTCCTTTTGATGTTAGATGTGTAACTGTTCTACCGTCAAGAAAGATATTGATTAGTTGCTGGTAATTTTTTCACGGTTTAGCTTTCCAGTTAAATGTGGTCTTGGGCACTGAATTTGAAAGGATTTTTCGCCAATTTGTGATTTCACCTACACTTTGTGTGATTAAAAAGCAGAGAAGATGCCCCCGCAAAAAAAAGCAGAGAAAATGTATAGATGAAGCTGGATAGCTCGTATACTTCCAATTTCAGTACGTGCATATGTCAATATATACGTGGATAAGTGAGAGCTGGTTAGCTAGTACACGTGGATAGAAGCAAGCAACTAGAATCACCTTTGCCTGTTGAGATGCATCGAGCTCACGCCTTCTTCAAGTGTGACCCAACGACCTCCGGCGGCATCTCGCCACCGGCCACGGCCGGGCCCGCCGACTGGGGGGCCGCGTTGTGGTTCCGCCTTCTACGAGGGAGCGGGTCGGCCACAGCCTTGGATGCGCCGGAGGCGGGCGGAGCTAGCCGCGACGGGCCCCGTCTTCCCACCGGCCAAGGATACAGCCCCGTGCGGCGCAGAGGCGGGCGGCGCTAGCCGCGACAGCTCCCTTCTGGCCGTCAGCTACGGCGCCGAGCGGCGGACCTCACTCTTTCACGGAGCTGTGCAAGGAGTGGTTATGGAGTATGGAACAGCAGCAGTCCGCTGGATAAGGCAAGGCAAAAAGATGGTAGTATTCTGTAAATAAATTGGGAAAAAGAAATTGTGGTTGTTTGAGTGGTGGGGTCCGTCGGGCCACGAGTCTGCTGGTTGGCCCTGCAGCAGACGGCGCGTGTCTGATCCTTAGGTCAGGTTCTCGTGACGGACCCGATCCACGGCTCCGCTCGTCAGCCTAACGTCCATTTCAAAAGACGAGCCCGGGGCGCTGGAGTACATCACTGCTCATCCCCATATACCGCTAGTCAACGTCAATTTCTTCCACCCGTATTTCTTGCCATGGACCCACTAGCGCAAATCCCTAGAGCTGGACGTATGACCAAGATAACATGTTCAGATGCAGTCCTCGTTTATTCTTGTTACAAACTGATGCAAAGATTTTGCACACAGGTCTTCTAGTTTACGCAAACTCATCAAATAATCCAATCAACCCAGTCACTGATATGACAGGGTGGCTGTGACATCTATCATATTATTATATATTGTTACGTGTATCATGTTCGTACTATAGCAAATAGCAAATCTTGGATCTTTCAATAGTATATCTAAGCACAACTGCACAAGCCAAGGTGAACAAGATAGGAGGTCATGTCTACGATGTAACAAGAGAGTGACCACTATTATATCAGTCTTGAAGTTAAGTCATTAGTTTTTCCTTTTTATTGTGTCTTGAACAGTTTTGTCTTCACAATGTAAGCTTAGTTATATGGTTACTCACTCTGTCATTGATCTTCAACAGTCTTGTATTCCATCATTTCTTCGCTATTTATTTTTGAGATAAATTTTCAGTCCTTCACTCATTGATTTCATCCCAACATACAAGTCTCTACTCATTTTCTTAGATTTTAGCATGAGTCTTGAAGTTAAGTCATTAGGTTTTTCCTTATTAGTATGTCTTCAACAATTTTGCCTGCACAATGTAGGCTTAGTTATGTGGCTACACACTCTGTCATTTGTCTTCGTTTTTTCCAATAAGTCTCTACTCATTCTGTTAGTTTTAGCATCAGTCTTGAAGTTAAGTCATTAGTTTTTCCTTATTAGCGTGTCCTCTATTGTTTTGTCTTTAGAATGTAGGCTTAGTTAAGTGGTTTTGGTTCAGGCTTCGGTCATATTAACCCGGGAAGTGGGCACTGTCTGCATCAGTTTTCTTAGTTAGGAATGTTTCAAAGTTTTGTCTTGTTTTAGACTGACCTTTTTGGTTTTGGACCACGTGTGCAACAAGGAATGCACGCAACAGGATGATGGTTGTCATCGACATCATCTAAAGAGAAGCCTTGAGGTCAATAAGGGTGGTGCTAGGGGGGGGGGGGGCTAGTTGTAGTTTTCCATTATGTTTTAACCATATGTAACCGTACCCCCACCCTTAGTTTGCGCTACACTTATTTTGATGTTGTTTGACACCTTATTCACACTGTTTGTTTTTAAGTGAACGATATATTTCATGTGCGTGTACGCACGTGTGTGGCTTGTAGGCACTAGAACCTTTTTTTCGAAATAGTATCAGCTATGCGTATGAGTGGTCAGTTACCAACGTTTCTCTTTGAGTGCGTGTTTTTTGTTCTTTTCCTGCTTCCTGATGTTCCAGTGATGTTTATCAAAATATCGAAACAAGGTTTGGTCCTCTATCCCCTATGCAATATCCCCCTCAGTGTTTCTTTTTTCTATTACACATCATAGTAGGTTTTGAAAAGAACCTATCATCCTTTTCAATGTTCTTTCTTTGGAAGAGATCATCAAATTTTTCCAATGGAAGAACAAGGGACTAAAGTTTTGTTGATGAATTTATTTTTTGTCCCATAGATTTATTTAGTTTTGCATTCTTTTTGTATACACCAATTCCCCTTTTTTGTTCTACTACATTTTGTATATACTAACCAAAATCAAGTATGTACCATGCATAGGTGGTGTAGAAAATTGCGTAGCTGGGTCAGTTTTTTCAGTCAAGAAACATAAAAAATGGAGCTATCTCTAATACCGAACATAACTTGTTTTTGGAGTGGCCCAAGGACACTGTGCATGGGGGTAGCCCAGCCGCGGGGTATCATGTGGGTGCGGTATGTTGAGAGCACCTAGTTGACGAGCGCTCCTTTGGGAGCCTCCCAACGATCACTTGGGGGTGGGCTACTTGGCGTGCTCTTAGCCACCGCCATGTATCGCATTTTGGGCGCTTCTTCCGGATTTTATTTTTATTTTTCTGGACGCGTTTTCGGCTTTTTAGATGGTTTTCCGGGTTTTTTTTCGACTTTTTGGTTTTCCACCGGTCATTCTTATCTTTTCGACATTTTTTTTTGAATTTTGTCCTTCCTTTTTTGCCATTTTTTTCTTCTTTTCGACAAAATTTTGAAAAAAACAAAATTGTGAAATAAAAAAACATTTTCCTGGTTCCATGAGAGGCATGGTTTTGATTCCGCGGGAGGCATGGTCGTGCCTTTCGGGAACAAAAAAAATGTGTTTTTTTTCTTCCGTGAGAGGCACCGTTTTGCTTCCGCTAGAGGCACGGTCGTGTCTCTCGAAAATAGAAAAAAATACTCGTTTTCTTTTTCTTTTTTCTTCCGTGAGAGACACGGTTTTGCTTCCGCGGGAGGCACGGCCGTGCCTCTCGGAAACAAAAAAAACATGTTTTCTCTTCTTTTTTCTTCTATGAGAGGCGCGATGTTGCTTCCGTGAGAAGCACGGGGCATGCCTCTCGGAAACGAAAAAAAACACATTTTTTTCTCTCTTTTTTTCCGCGAGAGGCACGGTTTTGCTTCCGTGAGAGGTATGGATTTGCTTCCGCGAGAGGCATGGCCGTGCCTCTCAAAAATGGATTCCGGAAAGGGGAAAAAATGTGCTCCTGATTCGGTTTTTTCTTCCGGTTTTTTCGTCCGCTTTTTTCATGAATAATAAATTTCATCAAAACCCATCAACGTGGGATCTAGTTTTGAAGATCTCGACGCGAAGAATCCAACGGTGAAAATGATTACAGAGTGGGATGCACGGTTTAAGAAATAAAATATTTTGAATAAACGGATCTACGAAAAAAGGGAAACTCCCATGTTGCCAGAAGTGGCGCATATGCAACGCACCACTTGTCACAGCCCGAGGAGGTGGGAATGATCTTTGGAAGGAGTACTCCTTAATTAGTGATTTCACGGTTTGTTTGGTGTGAGCGTGTGGGTAACGGGTTAGACACCGGCCTGGTAGGAAGGGGTGGTAGGGGAAAATCTAGCACGTGGAGTGGGCCAAGAAGCAAATTCGACCTAAACCCCAAATGAAATCAGCGATTTTTTTCACCCAGGACCGAACTAGAAACTAACAATGACACGTGTCAATTAAATGTTGGACAGCGAACCAACCCGTGGTTGGATGGTTAAGAGGACAGTGGTATTCCCAGCCTATCAGGGTTCAAGTCCTGCTGTTCGCATTTATTTCAGGATTTTCGGCGATACACTTTCACTGGTAGGAGACGTTCCCGTCACCTACGAGGAACCTACGATGACGTAGTAAATCTCAAGATGATATACTGGCTCAACCTCTCGAAGGTGCTCATAGAGATAGAATGTGCGTGTGTGCATTTATAGGGGTGAGTGTATACGCGTATATATGAGCGTTGCATCTGTACTGTGTTAAAGAAAACTAAATGTTGGATAAAAAAACCGGAATGAAAATCAGATGTGTGATGAGTAGACAGTCCCTAAAAGTAAGTTTCTCGAATCAACAGAAATACAGTTCCCACTGCTAGCCACAAACAAACATACATATTGCGGCCGGTCCGCCCCATCTCTGATGCCACTAGGCCATGGAGGTGCGAGGGACCCCGTTCTCGTTTTTTTTAGATTCAGCGTTTTGGTTAGGGTTATGTGGTGGCGGCGATGTCCCTTAGTAGGAATAACGTCTTTCATGTTCTATCCCCGTTCTGATGGTGTGTTTAGCATCGTCGGAGGGCGTGTGGATGTTTCTCTCCGTCGGATCTCGCAGGATTCGGTCGGTGCTGGTCTTCGGTGGATCTCTTTCGATCCGATCTTCGTTCGTTTCCGTTTGAGTGTTTACAGGTTTGATCCTTCTGATCTACAACTTTCTTCATCGGCGATGGTTGTTACTCTGGTGCGCTGTTCCTATGGGGCCTTTTCACGACGACTTCTCCCAACTGTCTACTACAACAAGATTTTCCCGGCTCCGGCGAGGAAGGGGCGATGACGGCGGCCTTTGGCTCGCTCCCGTGCTTGTAGTCGTTGCTAGGTGGTCCATGGACATGGTTGTAATTTTTATTACTTTTGATGTTCTTTGTACTGCCATGATTAAAGATCAATAGATTGGAAGTTTCTCGAAAAAAGAACAGAAATACAGTGCATATATAAAATTGAAACAAAAGATTTGACACGCGGCGCAGCGTGAAACCAAGTTGGAAGAGGGAAAACAAATCTATTTTCAGGTTTCCAGCCATGCGCCACCTCATACGCACATGGATTTCAACTTTCTACCTCTCACTCGCCATGCAAGCATGTGCAACAGCGGCCCTCACCCAAAGGCATGGGTGAACCGGTTCTCTAGCCGTTGGTGGAGGCAGAGTACGCGTCGCTGACTTGCTGGAGGGGCAGTTCCGTGACCAAAGGCGTCGAACATGCCGGACGGCTACGGGCCTCGAAGCATCTACAGTCCGGCGCCGAAATCCGCTTTAAACGTCCGGGCGGACGGTGTAGTTAGTGATTGGTCATAAAAAGATAACTCAGACGGGCTTCTCAAACGGGTTTTAAAGTTCGGGCTGACCGACACCCCTCATATCCCATGCCCTCCGCCTATTTAAGCCTGCTGACATCCCTCAACCCTAGCCACATCCATCCCTTCTTCTTCGTGTCGCCAACCCGAGCCCATCCATCTCTCTCTCTCTTTCTCTCTCTCTCTCTCTCCCCATTGCTTTTCCCACACCCTCCAGCTATGCCATGACTTGGCAAAAGTAGACCACGTATACTATGCTCATGCCGATGCGCTGGTTCCAGAGTGAGGAGATCCGGTCAAGGCCCACCGCCCGCATCGCTACCAGCCTGTGTAGGATCGAAAGTATGTCTAGAGGGGGTGATTAGACTACTTGACCAAATAAAAATCTAGTCTTTTTTCAATTTTAGTTCTTAGCAGATTTTAGCAACTTAGCACAAGTCAAGCAATCAACCTACACATGCAATTCTAAGAGTATAGCAGCGGAATGTAAACAATTGCATATGAAGATAAATGGAGGAGTTTGAGGGAGCAAACGCAATGTTGACACGGAGATTTTTATCCGTGGTTCCGATATGTGGTGCTATCGTACATCCACGTTGATGGAGACTTCAACCCACGAAGGGTAACGGTTGCCCGAGTCCACGGAGGGCTCCACTCACGAAGGATCCACGAAGAAGCAACCTTGTCTATCCCACCATGGTCGTCGCCCACGAAGGACTTGCCTCACTCGGGTAGATCTTCACGAAGTAGGCGATCTTCTTGCCCTTACAAACTCCTTGGTTCAACTCCACAATCTTGACGGAGGTTCCCAAGTGACACCTAGCCAATCTAGGAGACACCACTCTCCAAGAGGTAACAAATGGTGTGTTGATGATGAACTCCTTGCTCTTGTGCTTCAAATGATAGTCTCCCCAACACTCAACTCTCTCTCTCATAGGATTGGATTTGGTGGAAAGATGATTTGAGTGGAAAGCAACTTGGGGAAGGCTAGAGATCAAGATTTATGTGGCTGGAATCGAATATCTTGACCTCAACATAAGTGTAGGTGGTTCTCTCTCAGAAAATGTATGTTGGAAGTGTATGCATATTCTGATGGCTCTCTGCACGAATGAAGAGTGGGTGGAGGGGTATATATAGCCTCCACACAAAATCTAACCGTTACACACAATTTACCAAACTCGGTGGGACCGAATCATGAAACTCGGCCAGACCGATTTGATTCATAATGTGACCGTTAGGGTTTTCGGTGGGACCGACACGTCAACTCGGTGAGACCGATTTCGTTAGGGTTAGGGCATAACTTAATCTCGGTGAGACCGATTACACAAACTTGGTAAGACCGATTTTGGTAGTAGACAAACAAAGAGTTGGTCAGGCAAACTCGGTGGGATCGATTCACTCATCTCGGTTAGACCAAAACGTTACGAATGAGAAACAGAGAGTTTGTATTGCAATCTCGGTGGGACCGATCGCTCATCTCGGTTTGACCGAAACGTAACGAAGGAAAACAGAGAGATTACAATCCCATCTCGGTGAGACCGAGATCCCTATCAGTGAGACCGAATAGACTAGGGTTTCTGACAGTGGCTATGTCAACTGAACTCGGTGGCGCCGGATAGAAAGTTTCGGTGGGGCCGAGTTTGACTTTTTGGTTGGGACATATGTGGATGTGAGAAAGTAGTTGAGGGTTTTTGGAGCATATCACTAAGCACTTTGAGCAAGGAAATCATTAAGCAACACCTCACCCCCTCTTGATAGTATTGGCTTTTCCTATGGACTCAATGTGATCTTGGATCACTTAAAATGAAAAATATAGAGTCCTGAGCTTTGAGCTTGAGCCAATCCTTTGTCCTTAGCATTTTGAGGGGTCCACTTTTCTCATCCATGCCATACCAATCATTGAGCTTTCCTAAAATGTTTATCTTGAAATAGCATTAGCTCAATGAGCTATATGTTGTTAGGAATTACCAAAACCACCCAGGGATAGTTGCACTTTCAGCCTGCCTCCGGACTCGCCAAAGCCGGAGGAAAAGGAGGAGGAGGAGGGAGAGGAGCAGCTGGCTATGATGGAGATGGTGGATCCGGAGGTGGACAAGGCGAAGCAGCTGAAGGAGGAGCTAGTGCCAACTCCAGGCTTCAACATGAAGGGCGCGGAGGCGAAGTTCGTGGTCACCCAAAAGGTCGAGATGGCGGAGCAGCAAGCCACCCCGGAGTCCATCCAGGATGAGGCCTATGTAGAGCTCAACCACCAGTTCATCCGACAAGAACAGTAGGTGACTGACGCGCTTTTTGCCAAACTCGACATGGAGATGGAGGCGGAGACGGAGGCTGACGGGGAGCAGCCGCAGGAGCCGGAACTATGGATGTCACCCATGTACCTAGAGCTAGGCACGCAGATAGTGGACATCTCCGACGAGGATTATGGTAGTATAGGTTATTTGATCTACTTAGAACGTGAATTTTCTTGTTTGCATGCTTTATATGGACTAGCAAAAAAGACTGTGCATTGCAACGGGAGAAGAAAATACCGCACAGCTCTAACCCAATAACCATGACTAAGATCCAATAGGTCTTGCCAAGGTGTCTCTCTCTCTATCTCTATCTCTCGGCATAAGATGAGAAATCTATTTTTTTCATGCAAGATTTTGCTGAGGCGTACATGCACGGTTATCAGCAGTTTCTTTCGTCTCCAATTTGGGTTTGATGAGGTGTTCATTGCAATCCGGGTCGGTGTCATTATGAAAGAAAGATGGATCGTGCGCTATTAATTAAAGTTGGACCCTAAATTAAAAATATATTTAACAGGTAAATTAACATCACTCTCATATTCTACACATTTTTCTAATCAAATTTCATATATAACATGTTAAAATTGGAGTTAGGGTTTAAAATATATGGGTATTTTGAAAAGTGTCATTTGTTCTAGATGGACTACGGTTAATTATAAAAACAACATGAATTTTTCCGCTTAAATTCAAAAAAGATTCGTTTTCTGGGAGTGCCGGTTATTTACCAAAAAAGGGAGGGGGGTTTTCTACAAAACAGTAAAAAAACAGTTTCTTTCCTCATTTCATTGTGGATGCCGACTTAATTATCTGAAAACAGAGCAGTTTTTCTGTAAAAATGTTGGCGATGATGGGCAGAAGCAATCCATACTTTATAAGTAGGAATAGATTTAAGGTTTCAAATATGAGGTATCCTAATGCAGTTGAGGAAATTTGAGGTGTGATCGGTCACTGCCCGCGTCCGTGGGCGTTTGAGGGCCCAGATTTATCAGTTCGGCTACAGATGCTCTCACAAGTATATACATCGCAGTTGCGGTCATCCGATAGATGTCGTCAACTCATCATCCGTGTGGAAGAACAAGAGCTTGCATAGGCATCGCGAGGCATGTGGGAGTCACTACTAGGGATAAGCATAGCAGTAGCGCGGGTATTTGGTGTATCAGTATTGCGGGTACCCGCGCTACTGATATGGCGCTAAAGCTAACATGTAGTAGTAGCGCTGGTTGGCCCACGCTACTGCTATACATGGGTAGCAGTAGTAAGCTTTGGAGCAACACGCTAATGCTAATAGCTGCAACGCTTTTAATTAAGCCGCACTGCTGGTAAGAGCGCACTGCTGCTAACTTTATTCCCCTCGCTACTTCTAGTTTTATTAGTTTTTGTTTTTTCTGCATATTTGTTTTGTATTTGAACATGCTTTATACAATAATCTTTAGCATATCATGCACATACAAACGTAATCATAGCATATACATATAAATAGTCTCATCAAATCATGTCATCGTCATAATCATCATCCAACACAAAGTGGTCTCTCGTCATCATCTTCGGAAATAGTGATACAAGACTCGAATACTTGCAACTACATCGTCATCCATCTAAACAATGATATACGCGAGAAGAGCTATCACTATGAGTGAGAACGGAACTATGCAGTACATGAGACGGCGGTTATGAGTCCTCTCTCACGCTATCGTGAACCTCAAGTAACTAGCTTCTACTTCTTGTCTACTTTTGAAGCCTTTATGGCTGGCGCCCGAGACCCCCTCCACTTGCGCCTGACACTCAGGCCACTTGCCGTACACTCCCTGAACCTTCCCTTTGTACACGACATAGCACTGCTTCTTCGCCATCAAGAATCTAGGTACCTGTTAGAGATGCATCTTCATCAAGAGAATGTACAATCATATGCAACAAAATATACTTGAGCAACACGAAAAACAAAAGGGTTAGCAACTAGGTGCAACATATAGTAAACATACAAATAATCAATGCACTTCCATCGTACACAAACTAATTAACTAGAGGTACGCAGGTCATCGTACCCAAACTAACAAAGTAGCGTTACGCAAGTTCGGCAGGGACCGTGGACATCACAAAGTTTCATCGCTACAGAAACTATACAAGTTCAACCGACACATATCATCATCATCGGCATCATAAATCACTAGAAGTTCCATCCTTCCATATCATTGAGGATGCACCCTAGCTTCTTGAACGGCGTGAGGTCCTGACGTTGCATGCCTATGCGAGTTCAGACCTCAGCTCGTGATATAGGGCCGTGGTGGAACATCCCCTTCTCTTCGACGACTTCTTTCATGATGATCATCGCAATATCCCTCTGGATGCGAAAGAAGTCATATCTTAGTTTATAATCCGCTTCTCCATGAGATTCTACCCACTTGCGGATATGATCATTATTTCTACTTGTCATGCAAAGATTTTGGTGATCCCTTGTGAACTCCATCATGAGATGGAGGAGGTAGAATCCATCATTCTTGCTTGGTTTTGGGACAGGATGCAGCAGAAGTTAGTTTTATGCGAGAAACCCATCTTCTTGTTCCTTTGTTTCTTGATCTGCAGGTGGCCACCCCTCAAGCTGATGCCTTGGAGAGCATCATTTAGAATATTTATTACGTGGGTGTAGTCCTTCTTCTTGTAGTTTCTGGTAGGGTCAAAATACACGGCGTGGGAGACTCGCGGGTAAAGAACGATAAGGACGGCGCGCCCGTTGCTGCGGGGAAAAAATACCTCAAATTATTCTCCATATGAGCGAGAAGGAATGATTGAAATGTACGAAAGGGTTGTCCGGCACCGACTTACTTTGGATGATAAGGCAGGAGGACAATTTCCTGGTCCTTATTTTGTACCATGAAGTTTTTGGGGTACACCCTAGCAATTTTACGCTCAAAGTCGTCGAGACTCAAGAAAGACTCGTGCATGTAGTATGGATTCGCCACACAGATTTGCGAGACTTCTTCTCTCTTCATGACGGAGCTCATATGTAGCGCAAAAAGACGGACGATTGTACAATCGAGCCGCCTTGTCAGAAACATCTCGAAGATATGTTCAAACCGCATGAAGAACACCTCCGCGGGCTGTGTGTCGATGTAGCACTTCCCCTCAGGCACACGAGCCGCGTATGTCGGATATCCTAGATCCTTCGAGGCTAGTAGGCTTTTCTCAGTCGACAACACATGGTTGTGCAGTCTCTTGAGATCCCTTGATATTGCCTCCAGCGGTTTCGGCGGTAGCATCGGCTCGCCCATGACATGGAACATGGCCTCACCTTTGATAGGTACACGCTCTTGAAAATCCGCCGTCTGGCTGCTATGTGCTCTGGCTTGTTTGTAGGCAGCGGAGCCTCTCTTCCCCGGTCTATTCTTCTCCTTTTTCTTGGGCTGACCTTCCAGACCCTTCCTTAACCCCTGCCCCAATGTTGTCAGACTAAGCACTGTACGACCCTCGGCTAGTTGAGCCTGTGTTGAGGCAGCATCTTCAGGTGTGTCCTGTGAGGATTGCATGAAGAGAGACTTCTTGCAATCCCTGCTAGGATGTTCCTGCCCGGGCAGATCATCCATATCCTCATCAGCATGCTGATAGCCCGAGTCTTCATATGGCTGACTCATCATATCTAAGTCACCATCATAGGCACCTATATTGAGGAACCGAAGAGGTTCCTCGTCCATCTCATCATGCATACTTTGTTCTACGGGGGTGATTACATCAGCCACTATTGGACCCCCTTCATCACATCGTCCACCGCTCTCAGTCGACACTATAGGCGCTAGTAATTACGTAGGCGGGGTGGTGGTGTTCATACCTGCTTGTTGATGTGTGGTTATTGGTGTGCTCTCGGTCGACTCCAGACGAAGAAGATTCTTCGGCCATAGCAGCACCCCACCCTTGCAGTTTCCAATCCACGGCGGGGTCTCGTCGTCCTCTCCCCTAGCCATACTAGAGGAGGCAAATCCTCGTGCCCCGATTTCACACTCGACAAGGTAACCTTGAAGTGCCCATGGACATTGGCTGGACGTCGAACATGAGTTCCAAGGGCTTTGTTATCATCGCCTTTCCCACGTCCACCTTCTGGCCTTTGATCAAGTAGAGTACAGTGCACGGGGTTTCTTCGGCCTGCAAACACATGTCTGCGGCGTAAAACATCCGAAAGGCAACGAAAATGGAATATTCTAGATATATGTGAAGGAAATATGCCCTAGAGGCAATAATAAAGTTGTTATTTATATTTCCTTATATCATGATAAATGTTTATTATTCATGCTAGAATTGTATTAACCAGAAACTTAGTACATGTGTGAATACATAGACAAATAGAGTGTCACTAGTATGCCTCCACTTGACTGGCTCGTTAATCAAAGATGGTTAAGTTTCCTAGCCATAGACATGAGTTGTCATTTGATGAACGGGATCACATCATTAGAGAATGATGTGATTGACATGACCCATCCGTTAGCTTAGTACTATGATCGTTTAGTTTATTGCTATTGCTTTCTTCATGACTTATACATGTTCCTATGACTATGAGATTATGCAACTCCCAAATACCGAAGGAACACTTAGTGTGCTATCAAACGTCACAACGTAACTGATTGATTATAAAGATGCTCTACAGGTGTCTCCGATGGTGTTTGTTGAGTTGGCATAGATCGAGATTAGGATTTGTCACTCCGATTGTCGGAGAGGTATCTCTGGGCCCTCTCGGTAATGCACATCACTATGAGCCTTGCAAGAAATGTGACTAATGAGTTAGTTGTAGGATGATGCATTACGGAACAAGTAAAGAGACTTGCCGATAACGAGATTGTACTAGGTATGATGATACCGACGATCGAATCTCGGGGAAGTAACATACCAATGACAAAGGGCACAACGTATGTTGTTGTGCGGTTTGACCGATAAAGAGCTTCGTAGAATATGTAGGAGCCAATATGAGCATCTAGGTTCCGCTATTGGTTATTGAGCAGAGATATGTCTCGGTCATGTCTACATAGTTCTCGAATCCGTAAGGTCCGCAAGCTTAACGTTCGATGATGATATGTATTGTGAGTTATGTGATTTGATGTACCGAAGGTTGTTTGGAGTCCCGGATTTGATCACACACATGACGAAGAGTCTCGAAATGGTCGAGACATGAAGATTGATACATTGGAAGGTTATGTTTGGACACCGGAAAGGTTTCGGATAGGTTCGGGCATTTTCCGGAGCTACGGGGGGTTAATGGCCATCATGGGCCTTAGTGGAAGAGAGGAGGAGGTGGCCAGGTGGAGGCCCCCCCAAGCCCAATCCGAATTGGGGGGGGGGGCTTTCCTTCTCTCCCTCTTCCTCTTTCCTTCCCCTCCTAGTTGGACTAGGAAAGGGGGGAACCTACTCCTAGTAGGAGTAGGATTCCCCCCTTGGGGCGCACCCCATGAGGCCGGCCGCCCCCCTCCTCCCCTCATTTATATACGGGGGAGGGGGCACCCCATAGACACACAAGTTGATTTCTTAGCCATGTGCGGTGCCCCCCTCCACAGATTTCCACCTCGGTCATATTGTCGTAGTGCTTAGGTGAAGCCATGCGTCAGTAACTTCATCATCATCGTCACCACGCCGTCGTGCTGACGATACTCTCCCTCGGCCTCAGGTAGATCTAGAGTTCGAGGGATGTCACCGAGCTGAATGTGTGCAGATCGCGGAGGTGCCGTGCGTTCGGTACTTGATCGGTTGGATCGCGAAGACGTTCGACTTACATCAACCGCGTTACTAAACGCTTCCGCTTTCGGTCTACGAGGGTACGTGGACACACTCTCCCCTGCTCATTGCTATTCTCCTAGATAGATCTTGCGTGATCGTAGGATTTTTTTTTGAAATACTACGTTCCCCAACAGTGGCATCCGAGCGTCTATGCGTAGATGTTATATGCACGAAGTAGAACACAAAGGAGTTGTGGGCGTGGGTATATACATATCCACTACTAGGAAAAACTTATACATAGAATCTTACCAGTAGCGCGTGTTAAAATGAGGCGCTACTGCTACTTAGCAGTAGCGCGTGGTCAGAAAGGGCGCTACTGCTATCCATACGCTACACTTAGCAGTAGCGCGGCAGGAATAAAACACGCTACTACTATAAATTCCCACACCATTGCCGACATGCTAGGTATAGTAGTAGCGCCCTTCGACAAACCGCGCTACTGCTATCAAATTAGTAGTAGCGCGCTTTTAGGGTAGGGCGCTACTGCTAAGTTTGAACTTGTCCACAGGACGGGCCCAGCTTAGCAGTAGCGAGTTTGTGAGGAGCGCGCTACTACTACGGATTTTAGCAGCAGCGCGTTTTCTTTTCCCACGCTACTGCTAAAGCTATTTTGACATAACCACCACGCGGGCTTCCCTCCTCTACTTTCTCCCCCAATTCCCCACTCTCTCTTCTCCCCCTCGTCGCCTCCGCCGTAGCCCCTGCCCTCCTCGCCCTCCGCCGGAGCCCCTGCCCTCGCTCTTCGGTATAGCTCTCCTGCTCGGATGTGCGCCGCTGCCTCCCCCTCGACCTCTTGGGCTCTTTTCTGGATAAGAGTCGCCCTCAGACAGTCGTGTGCGCTCTATGCTCTCTCTCTCGTAGATTATTCACGCAGCCGTTCTTCAGAACCTGACGGAGACACTCCCCTGCCACTCGGTTACCGGATGAGCCGCCTTTATTTGGGTCGGCCCTCGACACTACCGCACTCTGCTCGCCAGCTCCTCTCCTGAACCTTGCCTGGGGTATTCAAGTATGGATATGTCATTTGTTCTCTGGATCCTCTTTGTTTGTTTGCACATCCAGTTCGCCGCCATCTGCCGACCCGCCTCGCCGCCGTCTCCCTCGACCCTGCCTCGCCGCCATCTCCGCCGACCCCGCCTCTGATCTTCCCCGACCGCCCTCGCGCGCCTCGGTGCCGCCGTCTCCCCCGACCCCATCTCTCTCTCCGCCCTCTGTAAGCACTCTCCCCTCCCCTCTTCTCTGCTCTCTGCTCTCTCTCTCTCTCTTTGTTAGTATGAACCCTAGCTATTTAGTGCTAGTTAGTATGAACCCTAGGCTATTTTTAGTGCTAGTTAGTTAATTACAATTAGTATGAACCCTAGTTAAAAAACTAGGACAGATTATTGGCTATTTTTTAGTGGTACTTAGTATGAACCCTAGGTTTCAAACTATTGCTATTTTTTAATTAAAGCAATTGTTGCTATTTATTATTTTTTAGTTAAAGCAATTGTTGCTATTTAAAAAAACTTCTTGCATTTTTCTTCAAGTTCTATATTTTTCTTCCTGCTATATGCAAATTTGAAGTGGACATGTGATTTGGACATGTCACATTTGGAATTTGGACATGTCATATTTGTACATGTGATGTTTTGGACATATGTTATATTTGGAAAATGATGATTATGTGCAGGGTAAATGATCCGAGCGGTTCTCGGGCGCCAGCCATAAATGGTTCAAAAGCAGACAAGAAGCAGAAGCTAGTTACTTGAGGTTCACGCTAAAGCTAGATAAATGGTTCATAACCGCCGCCTCATGTACTGCATAGTTCCGCTCTCACTCATAGTGATAGCTCTTCTTGTCTATATCATTATTTAGATGGATGACGATGTAGTTGCAAGTATTTGAGGCATCTCATAACTTGTATCGGTATTTCGAGAGAGACGTCATTTTGTGTTGGGTGATGACATGATCGATTTGATGAGGCTATTTGTATGTGTATGATATGATCAGATTTGTATGTGTATGATATGCTAGAGACTATTGTATAAAACACTAAACAAAATTCAGCAGCACAAAATATGGAGCAGAAAAAAATTCAGAAACTAATAACAGTAGCGCGGGCTATGGCTTTAGTAGCAGCGAGGTCTTAGCAGTAGCACCTTTTATACTAGGGCGCTATAGATATTAGTAGCAGCGTGTTTTTACGACGACCGCTGCTGCTATCCCTAGATAGCAGTAGCGCGGGTCAGCACGCGCTACTGTTAAGCGTTAGCTGTAGCGCCGTATCAGTAGCGCAGCTGCCCGCGCTACTGATAAGCATTTTACCCGCGCTACTGCTAGGCTTTTCCCTAGTAGTGATTGCTTGCCATCACTAGTTGTTTCTTGATTCGGCGGTATTGTTGGATGAAGTGGCCTGGACCGACCCTACATGACCGCGTTCATGAGACTGGTTCTACCGACGTGCTTTGCACATAGGTGGCTGGCGGGTGTCTATTTCTCCAACTTTAGTTGAATCAGATTCAATGAACAAGGTTCTTTCTGAAGATTAAAAAGCAATCACTATACCACGTCGTGGTTTTGATGCGTAGGTAAGAACGGTTCTTGCTAGAAGCCCGCGACAGCCACGTATAAACTTGCAGCAACAAAGTAGAGGACGTCTAACTTGCTTTTGCAGGGCTTGCTGTGATGTGATATGGTCAAGATGTGATGATATATAATTTATTGTATGAGATGATCATGTTTTGTAACAGTTATCGGCAACTGCCAGGAGCCATATGGTTGTCGCTTTATTGTATGAAATGCAAACGCCATGTAATTGCTTTACTTTATCACTAAGCGGTAGCGATAGTTGTAGAAGCAATAGTTGGCAAGACGACAACGATGCTTCTATGGAGATCAAGGTGTCAAGACGGTTACGATGGTGATCATGACGGTGCTTGGGAGATGGAGATCAAAGGCACAAGATGATGATGGCCATATCATATCACTTATTTGATTGCATGTGATGTTTATCTTTTTATGCATCTTATTTTGCTTAGTACGGCGGTAGCATTATAAGATGATCTCTCACTAAATTTCAAGGTATAAGTGTTCTTCCTGAGTATGAACCGTTGCTACAGTTCGTCGTGCCGAGACACCACATGATGATCGGATGTGATAAGCTCTACGTTCACATACAACGGGTGCAAGCCAGTTTTGCACACGCGGAATACTCGGGTTAAACTTGACAAGCCTAGCATATGCAGATATGGCCTCGGAACACTGAGAACGAAAGGTCAAGCATGAATCATATAGTAGATATGATCAACATAGTGATGTTCACCATTGAAAACTACTCCATCTCATGTGATGATTGGACATGGTTTAGTTGATTTGGATCACGTGATCACTTAGATGATTAGAGGGATGTCTATCTAAGTGGGAGTTCTTTAGTAATATGATTAATTGAACTTTAATTTATCATGAACATAGTACCTGATAGTATTTTGCATGTCTATGTTGTTGTAGATAAATGGCCCGTGCTACTGTTTAGTTGAATTTTAATGCGTTCCTAGAGAAAGCTAAGTTGAAAGATGATGGTAGCAACTACACGGATTGGGTCCGAAACTTGAGGATTATCCTCGTTGCTGTACAGAAGAATTACGTCCTGGAAGCACCACTAGGTGCAAGATCCGCTGCAGGAGCAACTCCAGATGTTGTGAACATCTGGCAGAGCAAAGCTGATGAATGCTCGATAGTTTAGTGTGCCATGCTTTACGACTTAGAATTGGGACTTCAACGACGTTTTGAACGTCATGGAGCATATGAGATGTTCCAAGAGTTGACGTTAATATTTCAAGTAAATGCCCGGATTGAGAGATATGAAGTCTCCAATAAGTTCTATAGCTACAAAATGGAGGAGAATAGTTCTGTCAGTGAACATATACTCAGAATGTCTGGGTACCACAACCACTTGACTCAACTGGGAGCTAATCTTCCTGATGATATTGTCATTGACAGAGTTCTTCAATCACTGCCACCAAGCTACAAAAGCTTCGTGATGAACTATAATATGCAAGGGATGAACAAGACAATTCCCGAGCTCTTCGCAATGCTAAAGGCTGCGGAGGTGGAAATCAAGAAGGAGCATCAAGTGTTGATGGTTAACAAAACCACTACTTTCAAGAAAAAGGGCAAAGGGAAGAAGGGTAACTTCAAGAAAAACGGCAAGCAAGTTGCTGCTCAAGTGAAGAAGCCCAAGTTTGGACCTAAGCCTGAGACTGAGTGCTTCTACTGTAAAGGGACTGGTCACTGGAAGCAGAACTGCCCCAAGTATTTGGCGAAAAAGAAGGATGGCAAAGCAAAAGGTATATTTGATATACATGTTATTGATGTGTACCTTACTAATGATAACAGTAGCGCCTGGGTATTTGATACTGGTTCTGTTGCTCATATTTGAGACTCGAAACAGGGGCTATGGATTAAGCGGAGATTGGCTAAGGACGAGGTAACGATGCGCGTGGGAAATGGTTCCAAAGTCGATGTGATCGCCGTCGGCACGCTACCTCTATATCTACCTTCGGGATTAGTTTTAGACCTAAATAATTGTTACTTGGTGCCAGCATTGAGCATGAACATTATATCTGGATCTTGTTTGATGCGAGACGGTTATTCATTTAAATCAGAGAATAATGGTTGTTCTATTTATGTGAGTAATATCTTTTATGGTCATGCACCCTTGATGGATGGTCTATTTTTGTTGAATATCGATAGTAGTGATACACATATTCATATTGAAGCCAAAAGATTCAGGTTTAATAATGATAGTGCAACTTATTTATGGCACTGCCGTTTAGGTCATATTGGTGTAAAGCGCATGAAGGAACTCCATACCGATGGGCTTTTCGAATCACTTGATGCTTCCGAACCATGCCTCATGGTCAAGATGACTAAGACTCCGTTCTCCGGAACAATGGGGCGAGCAACAGACTTGTTGGAAATAATACATACTGATGTATGCGGTCCAATGAGTATTGATGCTCGCGGCGGGTATCGTTATTTTCTGACCTTCATAGATGATTTGAGCAGATATGGGTATATCTGCTTGATGAAACATAAGTATGAAACATTTGAAAAGTTCAACGAATTTCAGAGTGAAGTGGAAAATCATCGTAATAAGAAAATAAATTTCTACGATCCGATCGTGGAGATGAATATTTGAGTCACGAGTTTGGTCTTCATTTGAAACAATGCGGAATAGTTTCGCAGCTCACGCCACCCGGAACACCACATCATAATGGTGTGTCCGAACATCGTAACCGCACTTTATTAGATATGGTGCGATCTATAATGACTCTTACTGATTTACCGCTATCGTTTTGGGTTATGCTTTAGAGACGACTGCATTCACGTTAAATAGGGCACCATCCAAATCCGTTGAGATGACACCATATGAACTGTGGTTTGGCAAGAAACCCAAGTTGTCGTTTCTTAGAGTTTGGGGTTGCGATGCTTATGTGAAAAAACTTCAACCTGATAAGCTCGAACCCAAATGGGAGAAATCTGTCTTCATAGGATACCCAAAGGAGACTGTTGGGTACACCTTCTATCACAGATCCGAAGGTAAGATATTCGTTGCTAAGAATGGATCCTTTCTAGAGAAGGAGTTTCTCTCGAAAAAAGTGAGTGGGAGGAAAGTAGAACTTGATGAGGTAACTATACCTGCTCCCTTATTGGAAAGTAGTTCATCACAGAAATGGGTTCCAGTGATTCCTACACCAATTAGTGAGGAAGCTAGTGATGATGATCATGAAACTTCTGATCAAGTTACTACTGAATCTCGTAGGTCAACCAGCGTAAGATCCGCACCAAAGTGGTACGGTAATCCTGTTCTGGAAGTCATGTTACTTGACCATGACGAACCTACGAACTATGAGGAAGCGATGATGAGCCCAGATTCCGCGAAATGGCTTGAGGCCATGAAATCTGAGATGAGATCCATGTATGAGAACAAAGTGTGGACTTTGGTTGACTTGCCCGATGATTGGCAAGCCATAGAGAATAAATGGATCTTCAAGAAGAAGACTGACGCTGACAGTAATATTACTGTCTACAAAGCTTGACTTGTTGCGAAAGGTTTTTGACAAGTTCAAGGAGTTGACTATGATGAGACCTTCTCACCCATAGCGATGCTTAAGTCTGTCCGAATCATGTTAGCAATTGCCACATTTTATGATTATGAAATTTGGCAAATGGATGTAAAAAGTGCATTCCTTAATGGATATCTTAAAGAAGAGTTGTATATGATGCAACCAGAAGGTTTTGTCGATTCAAAAGGTGCTAACAAAGTGTGCAAGCTCCAGCGGTCCATTTATGGACTGGTGCAAGCATCTCGGAGTTGGAATATACGCTTTGATAGTGTGATCAAAGCATATGGTTTTATACAGACTTTTGGAGAAGTCTGTATTTACAAGAAAGTGAGTGTGAGCTCTGTAGCATTTCTAATATTATATGTAGATGATGTATCGCTGATCGGAAATGATACTGAATTTCTAAATAGCATAAAAGGATACTTGAATAAGAATTTTTGAATGAAAGACCTGGATGAAGCTGCTTATATATCGGGCATCAAGATTTATAGAGATAGATCAAGACGCTTAATTGAACTTTCAAAAAGCACATACCTTGACAAAGTTTTGAAGAAGTTCAAAATGGATCAAGCAAAGAAAGGGTTCTTGCCTGTGTTACAAGGTGTGAAGTTGAGCCAGACTCAATGCTCGACCACTGCAGAAGATATTGAGAAAATGAAAGTCATCCCCTATGCTTCAGCCATAGATTCTATCATGTATGCATACCAGACCAGATGTGTGTCTTGCTATTAGTTTAGCAGGGAGGTACCAAACTAATCCAGGAGTGGATCACTGGACAACGGTCAAGAACATCCTGGAATACCTGAAAAGGAGTAAGGATATGTTTCTCATTTACGGAGGTGATAAAGAGTTCATCGTAAATGGTTACGTCAATGCAAGCTCTGACAGTGATCTGGATGACTCTAAGTCACAAACTGAATACGTATTTATATTGAATGGTGGAGTTGTCAATTGGTGAATGAATCAAACTGATTAAGTGATTAGATCTCTATCGGTTACCACGGAGGCAGGGAACAAGGCTCGTTTGAATGGCTCAAAGATGTCATAAATGAAGTTAATGAATGTGATGATGATGTACTATACTACTCAAGCGTAACAGTTTCAGTAAACAACGTCTCACATAGTACAGTTTTGTAGAAGGAAAATGCAACACAGATGCCCTACTACCTTACAAGTGTGTATGAGGAAGGAGATGTGAGGTCAGCTCTGATTGCCATGGTTCAATCGCTTCGACACGGAAAAAATAGAGCAGCGGCCGACCCTATTTTGGACCTTCGTCTAGCGTTTTTTAGGACTTAGGGGCAATCTAGGTCCCAGCGACGCCCCCTAGGACCGGCCCCAAGACGTTTAAATTCAAACATGATAATTCCCGCTACCAAAAAAACGCCACAAGTCAGACGATCAACACCTCAAGTCTGGCGATCACCATGCCACAGTTCGGCGAATCAATAACTTAAAAGTTCGCCGTTCAAAAGGAAGGACGCATAGGCAATTCATTAAATGGCGGCACCATCCACCGGTGTCGGACTGGTGGGAGTCGGCGTGCGCGGGCTGGTCGGCGTCGGCGCGGTTTCTGTGTTGGGCGTCGTGGAGGCGCCGCTCGGGCTGGGCGGCAGCATCGGGGTCAGTGTGGGAGTTGGCGCTGCCGTCGACAGCATCTGGTTCAGGATGAGGCCACACTCCGCCAGGTACCATGTCTTGACATGCTCGTCCATCGTCGCCATGTCGCCCCCCCCATCAGAAAAGTCAGGTCGGTGTTCCTCTTCTTCGCGGCGATGTTGGTCCGGAGCAGGTCGAGTTTGACGGCGCTGTTCGTCATCAACGCCGACCATCGCGCCTCGGTTTTCTCTTCCCTCTGGCCGGCGCGGGTCTTGGCATCGGCGATAGCTTTTGCAGACGCGCGGTAGCCGGCGCGGCGTCCTTCGCCGACTTGGCTCGTTTGTTGCCGTCTGTACACCCATCGACCAGGCCCGGTGTCGGCGCGCCCGGCTTGTACGTCTCCTTGGCCTTGGCGAGGGTGCGCCGGACTTCCGCCCGATTCTCGCACTTCTCGATCCGGGAGAACACGTGGAGGTACTTGAAATCTTGGTCGGTGCTGCTGTCCTGGCGAACATCTAGACCATCTGCGCCGAGGAACAAGTGTCGGCGACGCAAATGGCGAAAAATGAGCAAGAGACCGGCGTCATACCTGACCCTCGATGTTGGCGCCGCTCTCCGGGTGAGCCGCGATCTCCTCGAGGATCTCATGCCATTTGTTGCACGCCATTTGGATGATCGCCCAATGATTCACCATGGCCTTCGAGCCACTGCATGTGGACGCCGGCGAAGTAGGGGTCGACCAGCTTGCGCTCATCGAACTCCGACTTGATGCGCTCCCAGTACGTGTCGGCGTTCTGGTTCGTGCCAGTGATCAGGTCGAGGCAGACGATCTTCCATGCTTCGGCGAGGCACTCATCTTCTTTGGACGCCCACTTGATGCGCGGCTCGCCAGTCCTGGCCGCCCACTTCTTCTTTTTTCCTTCCCTCGCCGGAGCAGGCGCCGGCTCCTCCTCCTCCTCGTCCTCCTCGTCCTCTGGCTCCTCCTCGCTGTAGTCGAGCTTGTCGTCCATGTCGCCATTGAGGTCCATTGTATCTTCTTGGGCATTGAACCCGGGGGAGGCGACGGCGGCGGCCGAGCCGGTCGTGATGATGTTGTCCATGTCGGCCTCCGTCGTGTTGGGGTTGTCGAGATGCGACGACGAGGCTTGTGAGAAGAGCAGGCGCCATGGCGCAGAGGCGGCGTCGGGGAGGATGCGTATGCCGGCGGAGAGTAGGTGTACGGGGGTACTGGACACCGGCGAACGCGGGTGAGGGCATGCGCTGGGCGGGGTGGCCATGTGGAAAGGTGATGTTGGAGTTGAACCCGCCGTGCGCGTCGCCGTCGGCGTAGCCAGGCGAGGGCGCGCACCCCAAGGGGTGTGGCGACGGCGAGTAGCCGGCCGGCGACCCGACGCTCGGCTGGCTCCAGGGAGTGTGGCCGCCAGGCGGATTCATCATCCCCGCGTGAGCCGCCTCTGCTTGTTCCGCCACGGTCGCAGCCGCCCCCGCTGCCCTGTCCCGGGCCTTCTTGGCGTTGAGCCTGTTCCGCCAGTCAGTGGTGACAGCCTCCCGGCACTGAACCTCCGCATTCCGGTCGGTGTTCGACATGCCCGGTGGTTTGGACGGCGGTGCCCTCTGCTTCCTCTGCTTCGGCTGGGTGGCGTTGGCATCGGTGGCGGCGCGAGGGGCCGTGTACTTCCTCGGCGGCATGATGGCCAGATGGAGGGGAGATGGAGGAGAATGGTGGGAGAAGGGGGAATGATGGGAAATGGAGGGGGGTCAGCGGGAAAAGGGCCTTCTCGTCGACACAGCACACCCACGTGCCTTTTCGCTTCGGCCGGCGCCCGCAAGCGACCTCTGGGGACTTGGGTTCGGCTCGTGTTCGCCGGTTGTTATTTAGGTCCAAACCGGCGAAAAACGAGATCTTGAAGGTGCGACTGGGCCGATTTTTACACCGACGATAAAAAATAGCCCGGGGGAAGGGAAGCTGTTGTGGACGCGGCTGACGATGCTCTTAGCAGCTGGACCCAGACATAAGCTGCTCAACATCTCCCTCAACTCCGTCGACGCCGTGCTGCAGCGGCAGGTACGCGGCCGCACTCAGGAGCTAGAACACAAAGCTTCTCAAGCTCTCCCTCGCCTTCTTCGACGCCGTGTTGTAGCGGCGGGTACACGGTGACGCCATGTCTTCTTATCCGATCCTCTTCCTCTTTCCTCCGAAAGTGTCGCGTCTTTTCGTTCTTTCCAGCCTGAATCCACGTGCGTACCTTCCCTTACGTGCGCGCTCTCATCCAACCCGATCTCTTTCTTTTTCCTTCATATAAGCGTGTCGTGTTTCTCCCGTTATTTTTTTGAACACAATACAGACGCAAGCACTCATATACACGTTCATACACCCACCTCTATGAAAGCATACGCTGCCCTATGAGCACTTCCGAGAGACTGAGCCGACATATCATTTTGAAATTTAATCGGTCTTCTTGGAGCGTGCACTTTTCCGTTCTTGATTATATCAATTTTCTCTTAATTACTTCCCTTATTCTCAAGGTGGCTTGCTGATTGCAGATCATAGACATATATAAATTAGTGCAAATTGTAAAGGAGCGAGGTGATATACTAAGCGAATCCCTGTTTTGCACATGATCAGGACTTGGGACTTGGCTCAGTTTCTTTTTTCTTTTTGAAATTTAGGACTTGGCTCAGTTGGACATGGTCCTTGGCAGTAGTTGGCAGGTCGGTGTTCGATCACTCCTATTGGCAACTATCATGAGGGAATTATTATTTTTTGGGTTGTTTCTCTAATGATCTGCTGGTGGAGTGGGAGCAAGCCCAGCCGAGGCCCAATGAGTCTTCGTGGCCCAGGCGGGAAGCATACCACAGGTAGCGCTCAGGAATCGTTTTTTCAGGAGCCCAATAAGCAAAAAATCAGTACCACCTTGTATAGCAAATTCTTTTATCTTTTCTTAATTTTAATTTTTTTAATAATAAAGCACGGATTGACTCAGTGGGTTCACCGTCACAATACGCTTTCTTCCCGTGAATTTGCGCTTTCAGTTTTTTTCACCTATATTATTTTCTACATCCGAGATGGTACTATTGCTCAGCGGTCGTTCTGTCGTTGAACCCACGGCATCCATCGGGACTCTAGCCCGCTAAAAAAACACCCGCATCTTCCCCAGCCCGTACTCGGCACCCCATCGCATCGTCGTGCCCGCCGCCCAACTGCTCTCGGTCGTCGCCGGGGTTCCGCGGCCGCCGGCATCTTCCCCAGCCCGCACTCGGCACCCCATCGCATCGCCGTGCCTGCCGCCCAACTGCTCTCGGCCGTCGCTGGGGTTCCGCGGCCGCCTCGCTGATGATGTGGCATCGTTCCTACATGACGCCCCTCCCTCCTCCCATGGATCCTTCCATCCCCAAACGGAGCACCTACAGATGGTGAGGTAGGATCAGGCGAGGCCACGAGTAAACCAGCGGCCTCGCTGCCTACACCGTCCAGCACGGCGTCTCCATCCGCAACACCTCTGGTCACTAGCATACTTAGAGCTTCCTTGGGTTTGTGGAGGACATGTCCGGTTTCAGTAAGTTAGTTTCACTTTCACGAAGACAATGGAAACGCAGAAAAAGGAAAGCAGGTGGATTTAGAAATTTCAACATTGTAGAGCTCAGTTGAAAGGGAAAACAAGATTTATAGCATCCAGCCAGAGTGGTGATTCAATTTTTGATGATTTGTACTTTGATTGTGAGGTCGATGAAGACATGACATGGATTTGGGTGGGGCAGTGGGTTTGCTCGCGAGGAGGTGGGAAGGACGAAGATAGTGGAAGAACCTTGAGATGATGGTGATATTGTTGGAAATATTAGCACTTTTTCGATTAGACTTATCCACGAGTAAACAGTAAGCATGGCATAAAAGGTATGCATCTCATAGCAATACCTAAGCATACTAGCACGTACAGAACATAGAATCGAAACCTTCTATGAGCATCACATATATAGCTAGCATAAATACGAGTAAACGAGGGATGAACAGATTATCCCCCCCTGTTGGCCAGGCCACCGCGGCGGCTGCAGCAGCAGCCTCGACGTCGTCCGTGGCCTTCTTCTTAGCGGCGGCGTCGTCGGCCATGGTGTCGATGCAGAGGAAGTAGTGGAAGCAGAGGCGAACAGAGTTGGGGACGGATCGGGAGCAGTCGCGTCGAGACGCTCCCCAAAAACCTTCGACCAGCCGTGCACGCGGTCGTCGGGATGGGATTGCCGAAGGCAGCACAGAGTGAGGAAGAAAGTCGTGGGCCTTGCGGAGGCCCACGACCAAGTCAGCCCACTCCCGGCAAGGGAGTCGTTGTTCCCGGCAAGCGTCGCACCCCCAGCAAGGGGTCGACGAATCCTGGCAACGCGGGTCCTGGCAAGAGTCGCACCCCCGCAACCCGCGGCGCGCGCGCGTCGTGACAAGGCGAGGCGGGCGGCGGAGGAGGAGGAGCGCGCGTGTACCACTCCTCTTCCCAAGCTCCCAATGGTAAGTGGTAGAGCAGCCCTTATAAAGGGGTCTCAACTCTCCTCAACTAGCAAGGTGGGACTAAACTTCCCACCACCTGCCATCTCATACATGGGCCTCAAGATTAACCAGGGATTAGTGTCTTATATGGGCCTAAGCCCATTCATAGTCCAACAGATATTACTGACTCAATCCTTTATTAGCTCTATTTTTTATCTTTAAGGTGCATGAATGGTAACTTGTGCAAAACTACGCTTCCCTTGTCATTTGATAATTTTTGTCTTTATGGTGCTCATAACATATTTTTCATCTATACTTATATGAGTTTGTTACTTCCTTTTGGTCGAAGAATAAGATGGGTAACATATGCATTTCCGACTTAGCTTAACATTTTTTGAACAGAATTTCTATGAATTTTATACATGTATTGTGCTGAAGTCTGCGAAATAGATTAATGACCGAGAGTGTTTATAAGTTATCAAGTCGAGCACATAAGTCTGGAAAGTAGCTAATTTTCCCACTGAAAAGTAGATAGAGGTTTCTGTAGACATGGGACATTACTACATAGTATGCATATCCATCTTCTGAATTCTATGATTCTTCATACCTTGAGTCTGTTAAACGTCTATGCACCTTTCATTTGATGAGGTACATTCAAATTGGGTCTGTTCATAACTTTGATGAAAAAATATCTTCCCTTAGATGGTTAAGGTTCTAGAGCTCATTGCTATGAAAGGAGGCATAGATTTGATTCACGGAATTGCAACCAGAATTGGAGTGAGCGTGAGTAACAATCTCCTGCAGACAATACATTCTTTTGAAGCTACGGCTGCGGGATCGTACGGCAAAAAATTCCTTGTGCCTCGCCCGGTCTTCGCTGCCCTACTGGGCCACGGATGGGTCTTTTCTTATGGACCGTCCACGCAAAAAAAGGTACGACTGTAGGGGGATATGATGAACATGCAAGGAATATCCAACAGATCACCCTTACTACTATATTCCTGATCCACAAATGTCATCTTGGTCCCCTTACTACTATATTCCTGATCCACGATTGTCAACTTGGTCCCCTGTACGAGTTGATTACATGATGTCGTGTTCTCAAGTTTTAGTCTGAATTATTTATTAGATGCTTGAAGAAATTCACAACTAAGCAATTTTTTCTTCTGTCTTTTCAGTGATGGAAGGTAGATTGAGCTGATAAATTCCTGCACCCACCTTGAGGTCCATAACATTCTCCTAATTATATGCAGCACAATTCGTATAGATGTATTTGTTTGAGGGAGAAGCAATCAGAAGCAACAATATGTGATCATCATGTGTGCGAGAGATATCAAGAGTATGTGATGAGATGGCAAGAGTATGTGATATGTATTTCTGTCTACACTACTAATATCTATTGACTGTTCATGTTGATACAGTAGGTTCATGATTGATTATGGAAACAATAAAATTACTCGAGAAATATTTTATGTGTATGTACTTTGAGACTCGAGAGGCTGTTATTTACAGGGATTCTCTGTCCACTAGAGAGGTTGGTGTCAAATCAACATCGGAACAAGGGCATATAAGTGGAATGAGGTAAAGTCATTTTTTCTCTGTCTCCATGGTATGCTGATATGTTCAAAGCAGCATTTTAAATATTGATACATATAATTCATTGATTAACTCAAACAAATGACACTAGACATCAACTACTGCAATTGATCGATAATATTTGTTAGGTTGTAGTATCTATCTAACATCTAGAAGGTTCACAAGGTTATGTATATCTTTAAAATGTGGCACAGAGAGCAGAAGGTCTTAAATGCTTGCAGATCCTCACTTTTAAGAGCAGCACCTGGATCCAACGAACTAAATATGCAAGCACGCAAGACAGTGATGTTTTTTTTCCTCCATTAGCGAATCTTATTTTTCTAAGTCATATTTAGTTAGGAAGGCACCTATCTAGATTTTCTGAGAGACTGGCTACACGGTGCGACTTATCAGATTCAGATCCATCCTTTTCTTCTTGCTGCATCTTCTCGCACAGCTGTTCGCATGTTGTGCATGCTCCTTTATATCCTTTCATAGTGTATCTTCAGATTTTCAAAATGTTGCAAATTGGATGAAAACGTTTGAAATAATTGGATTTAAAAAAATAATACATTGTTATATTTTTTTTGCCCGGTGCAACGCACGAGCATTTGTACTAGTAAAAATAAAAAACAGGTAAAATTGTTGACGGTGAATCGACAGAAGCAATCAGTACTTTATTAGTAGGCAAAGATGTATGGCTCGGGGGTTCAAAACTATAATTTGACTATTTGAATTCTATGAAATCAAGGGATACCCTATATTTCCAGACAAATATATTCAGTGAGTATCAAAGTGTTCCTCATGTGCACAAGAATTTAGATAAGTTCATGCAACTTTCAAGATAATAATCCTACCCATGTATTTATTATATTGATCTCAAGATATTCAACACATACAATGGCATGTGGTTTAAGCCATTAGGATTTGTATATGGGCTTCGAGCATTCCAAATTCGTTTTAGGACACACATGTGTGTGGGAGTCAATCCAACATACAAATGTTGCGGATACATGAAACGGCTCTTTATTCATATTGTGCCACATGCCCGAGGATGTACAGAATATTTTCCATATAAATTAAAATTGATAGTATGTGTTGAAACAATTGTACACATTTATATTTTTATGGGATGGATATTATCGTTATTTCCAAGGATCAATCATGTACAATGCCATGTTGTTTCAACCAATAAAGAAAGATTTATGCTTATACTGAATTAAATTTCATATTCGATGGGCATTAAAATATTATTCGCACCCGTATTAATTTAATTTATTACGGTCTGGTTGGCAGTTGGAAAAATCTTGCAAATTAATATCGCATGGTTGATTGATATTAAAAGGAGATTTTATACATATATTAGTGCATCTATGCCATAATTAAAGGTATCTTCTATGAAATGTGTTGTATCCCCCTCTAGAAAACACACCGAGTCTATATATAGTTATCAATTCATATGGTGATATGTATCCTATTCCACATCAAAATGTCTAAACTTAATCTACTTCTGCAAGCGGTGGCTCTATGTTTCTTTTCTCATGCACTTCAAATCGAAGGTCATCGGCTACACCCCACTGTTCTAGAGGTAGTCGTATGATTCATTATAACATTATAGAATTTTATAGGACTAAGATGTGTTGTCTGGTGAAGTAGAACCTAGTATTTTCTCTAGTGCCATATATCTTGTTATGCGTAATATGTTAGGATTGTAGAGAAACCAAGAAGATGATTTGGGGTTATTTATTGGCTACCGAGTGATGGGAGAAGCGGCATATAAGGAATGCACATCCTAAAGGGTTAGTAAAATACGAAATGCTACATGGCATTCAATCCAAGGTGTGGCTAGTGGATCTACATGGAAACTACTTTATTGTTCTTGATAGGTTGCCAATCCATGCAATATGTTTGGATCTTGGACCGCTGGTCTCATATTTGCTAGGAATGCATTAGTACTTCAATAATGATATTACCGATGCACCTTATTTGTATCCTCATCTCTTGAAAACTATCTTATTTCTATTTATTTGCCATTTCCAAAGTGTTGTAAACTATACCATATGATTCAGAATAACCATGATACGAAGACGGGCCAGTAATGTAATAATAGGGAATAAATAATGGATAGAATCACCACAAATGCCTATCTGTGTGGGATGGATGAGAGATACATACTGATGTACACTCTTGTGCACTCTTGTAATCATTGGATTCATCCAAATATCAACATGGTCATGGTAAGCCCCCCCCCCCCCCCCCCCCCCCCCCCCCGGGAAGTTGTTGGCATCCTCATTAATATCATAAGAATAAATAATTCAGCTTTGATATTTGCATTAGCTATCGAGTTCTTGATTCTACCTTGGATGTGTCCTATGATTTATGTCCCTCTTAACACATTATTACTATTTTAGTTGAAGGGAAATGATTCAATAGCATATGATATCATCCATGGCCTAGCAAAACAAAATATGGAAATCTTGAAGTCAAACCCCATTGAAGCAATAACTTTTGGAAAAGATTCTAGTTCATGGGATGCACCATATGTGAGTTACACCTTTATATTCACTTACTTTACTTAATTACTTGCACATTTTCATATCTAGATCTATTGGTTTCTTTGTTTTTGCTTCAGCATATTTATCAAATTAAAATTTTATATATTAGTATGCATATGTACACAAGTAAAATTACAGAAAAACTATTGGAATGCACCTTGCAAAAAGTTATTACGTGTTATTGTTGGCTTCTTATTTGGCACCATCCAAACTGGTTGTTAATTCCATTCACCACTACAGTTACAGTAATATATCATTCAAAATACTAAAAATCTGTGTAGACAATATGTACATATTGATGAGGCACGATCAGTTCTTAGTGAAAATATATCCACCAAGTGTCCCAATTTATGGGTAAGGATCTTGTTATTTGTGGAGAGAATATCGAGGACATTGTGGTATGTGGCACACTGCGTATAGCTATGTGCTTTCATATTGCTTTCTTGATTTCGCACTTCCACTCCTCCTTATTCACCGGTGTATTTCTTTCCAGCCACCCAATATTGTCGTATTAGTGTCTTGTTTATTCTTCATTGTCTACTATATATGTGGGTGGTTACTTTTGTGTTAACCATTTGAGGCATGTAAGACCATTTTGTAGTGGCATAGTTGCGGGATTTATATAAGCATTTTAAGTTTTCACTATTTGAAAAGATGTCATGAAGTTTTCCGGAGAAACACAGAGCGAGTTCCACTGGAGAAACATCACACAACCAAGGTTTCTTCTTGACATGTTAGTGAGATAAGTAACTTAGTTGGTATAATTGCTCCTGGATCCATGTAATAACTCAAACGAACTACTCCAACCCTACCTTTTGTATTTTTCTTTGTTTATTTCTTCATTCACACATTTTCAAGAAGCTCTTTATGACTTCATGTTCCTCCACAGCGAACATACCCCCTTACTTTTGGATCTGTTTCTTGGGTTTAAGAGTTCTGCATTTGTACAGTGTTATAATTGCATGTTTTCCTCATCCTTTTCCCTAGCTGTTGTGTATGTTGTTTCTATGAGAGCTTTTGTTGCGCAGTTTGCTATACACCAAACATCTACTAGAGGTCGTGATGACAAGTACTATGGCTTACATGCCACGATGGATGTGTACGGTCACAAACTAAAACCCGGACAGTGGAGTACAGCTGCAATTTGGGTTACTCATACTGGAGATGGTGCTAGATCAAGCATTAACTCGATTCAAGTTGGCTGGCATGTAAGTGTCATTTTTCCCATTGTATCCATACATAATACATAACCTTTCAATTCTGTCACTCAACATACTGAGTACTAGTCAATTGCTACGAGCATGAACCAACCTCGGCTCCATGCCAACCTAGAAAATCATTGGAAAAGTTGAAAATAACATAAATGTCAAAATAACTAAATAATATTGTATTTTTCTATCATAATGTGTTGTCCATCTATAATAAAATAGTAGTTAATAGTGTAGCAATAATGAAACTATTTGTAAATAAATCTATGCATAGGAAAATACTCTATTTTCTTTGCATTTGCATGTGAGAGAATGTTTTCTCACTTGTATGCCTTATTTTACAGATTTATCCAGAGCACTATGGTGACTCACGTCCTCACTTCTATATCCGATGGACGGTAATGTGATAATGATGTTGTAAATAATCAACTAACCAGTGATCTCACTCTAAGAGAAGTCAACATATCATGTTTTTGACCCATGCATGAACATGTATGCTAAAGAGAGATGGATATGAAAAAACCGGATGCTTCAACATGGATTGCCCTGGTTTCATACGGGCAGATGGAGCTAGGGTTAGCTCCAGGTGATGCTATTCAACCCGTATCCAATGTTCCCCATGGGCACATGCAAAATATCACAATAAGAGTGCTTAAGGTGTGAGTGCCATCTTTCATGTTTTCCATTTCATCGTCATGCTATTTCCAAGGCCAATGGTTTCCTCATTAAGTGATATCGCATGGATGATATATTTTACTTTAGCATGTTTTGTATAAATATAAAAAAGTTAAATTATATAGTGTCAGCGTTATAGTCAAATTTATAATAAAAAAGTCGAGTCTTTTGTATTATTTAACAAGAGGTTCTTATGTTATTTACTTAATTAAAATCCAAAATGATGGCAGGAAAGAACAAGTGGAGACTGGTGGGTGTACTACGGCTCCAACAGTGTCCCCACAGGGGTGGGACGCTTCCCAAGGTCATCGTTCACCTACTTAGCAGATAAAGCAAACCATTTTGCTTTTGGTGGTGCTGTGATTTCTCATAGGGCAGATCCAACTCCTCCAATGGGCAGTGGTTCCTTCCCAAATGGTGGTCAAGGTCACGCTGCATCTTTCACCAATCTTCGTATCATTGATGAGAATGGGAATAGCAAGCCCATCACGGTAGACTTGCCCGTGTTGGTTACGAATAACAAGTGTCATTCTATTACTCCTATTAATCATGGTGAATGCCTTTATGGTGGGCCTGGAGGTTGTGTAAGATAAGATGTAACAACCTTGTACCGAGCTTGCTTGCTCCACATCGTTCATTGCCAAATAAAATATTATGGATGAGATAAAAATTATGAAGAGAATGTTCACTTCTTTACATTATGTTACACCAAGAACACATGCTTGTAACAAAAACTAGAGACTCGGGCGCACCTCATAGTCCGCCATCTGAATGAGTTGTTTAACACTTTGACATACGACCAATGCAAGCATTTGCATGCTTACTTTTCATACAATGCCCCAGTTGCACAGAAAACTCTTCAGAGTTACATCCACCCAAAATTGCGTAGTCCTCCAGGGTCTAATTCGTATTTTGATATTTACTTTGGTCTTCGGTAAGATCAATAAAATATGAGATGTATGCTACAAAGATTATCCCATTGGAAACTTTTTCAAATATTATGTCTGATGTTGAAACCGTGCCAGCTAGATTAAGGACGAAATTTGTCTGGTTTGGAATGTTAAAGGTGCAAATTGTCTTAAGAGTTGAGTGATGAAATTTATACTTTGTGATTTGTCGATTTGTTGAGGAACTAAAACTAGAATTTTCTCTTTTCCTTATACTAGTAAGCTTGCACGTGTAACACACGTAATCTTAGGAATTTCATTTATGATTATCCAACGTTGGACCTGTGCAAGAAAAACATACCAAATATGCTCTTTTTGTCAACATTGGTTAGATGTTCAAAACATCATAGAGTTTAAGTGCAGCCTTCTTGTCCCTTCTCATTCTGTGGAATCGGAAGCTTGAAACGTCGAGCAACAAGAAAAGCTTTATACACAACATATAGCAATGCACCATCAGGAGAAAAATGGCTAAATTTAAAGAATATAAGCAGATGTACAATCGTGAAGCTATCAGAAAACTTGAGATCCCAACTTAGCAGTATGGTGAATTAGAAACCTCAGTAAAATGATATCATTGTGACTAAAGTTCCAGGAAAAGAATCCCTGCATTTTACACGTATTCTCTTCACTAAGGTAATTTGATGCATGAAAATACTTTCTCATTACTCAAATCTTTTGTGCATGGCTTTAATTGAGCAGGAGAAGATGTTAATGAAAATTTGGCAACACACGGAACATATAATCGTATTCAGGTGTTTTAAACTATATTTGCACATGTGCAATATCTAAAAGTGCTATTTACATGGACCAAGAGAAGGTCCCTTTACATATTTCTGAAATTGGTACTTTTACATGTACCGGGAGATGGTCTACATACTTCTGAAAGTGCCAAGGACATGTATATCAAGATCAGATCCTTTTTAGGAGCATAAGAGATCTTGGCATATGCCCATGAAATGTAAAAAAACATTATGACATGTAAAAACAGTTTCGTGTGAACATACACCTTGAATGATAAACCATATCAATTATGTTACCTGAAAATCAAGAACAGAATGAGGAAGAAAATAAAAGGTTAAAGAAAGAATGAATGATCTGAAGATGAATAAATATAAAAATAGGCTTTTAGCTAATGTTGTATCCATATTGTTTTAGTAGCATAGGCAACAGCAATGCTTTTGCTATTTGGTTCATATCATCCCATATAGCACATCTTAACACTATCTACTGCAAGACTACTTCAAACAATGTGTCCATCTGTTTATAATATAAAAATCTGGGTATGTCCTTCTATAAAAATATGCCGAGGGGTGCTTGCCTGTCTGGTCTCGTTTTTTAGATTGGATCGACCAACTTGCAGCAAAGAAACAGTATTCATACAGAGTTAGACCCAAAATCCTTGAAACTTGATACTGTCACTACAGAGTTATAGCAAGGAATTAATCAAAGGGGCTCACAACCTGAATTAGAGAGGGAATCAGTCAAACTTGCAATTTGAACAAACTGAGAAGGCCATGCAATTGACGCCCTCATCTTTAGCGTGGATGCGGCTCACCAGCAACTTGGCAGTGAGGTACAGATGTTGTATAGATGAAGCAGGGACACTACCACAATGCACAACTTGAAAACTTCACCAAAAGTATCACAACTTTTCTAGATAGAGCTACCAATTTTGACTATGCTATAGTAGGCCTATTTGTCTTGCGAATATATGTAGAGAAGACCCAAAAAACAATGTACAACATCAGGAAAAACATCAAGACGGACGCTAGCCGAGCTAACCTATGTGAAACAGAGAGATCGGGGTAAGCTATTAATGGCCAAATCAACCAGTTACCGATCAACTCCAGCTAGCAGTGACTCGTAGGAAGATGGCAGCATCATGGTGCGGGCGCCTGGCCTGAGCGGCGCCCCCAGATCCAGGCGGTCGACAATCAGCCTCGGCTCCGACGGCGACGCTATCCTCAGTGGCGTGACGATCACCCCCTGCAAACAACAATCATTTATATACAGTGAAGTCTGATCTTATGCCAACTTGGACGCATAGATTTCATCAGTTAACATTCATGATAATCCTTACTTAAACAATGTATCAAAATATTAACATCGGTCATGTAAACTAAACTATACGTAGGGTTCAATATCTCACCTGTGATGCAAATGTAAATATATCACTAAATGAAAGAAAAAGTTGCAAAATGAACTTGACTCTTCATCGAGGATTCGGTGTTTCTAGAACTCTGCCCTTCTAAAGGAACGCCTTCAAGGATGGAATACCAACTGTTGATAGAGGAGGTGGAATAACTTGACTATCATTATTACACAAACCTGAACTCCGCCTTTCTAAATTCAGAGAAGATAACTGTTAATTTTACACCAATTTCATTAATACACAAACCTGGAATTTGGTACAAAGCTTTAGAACCTCATCTTGCCCGTACAAAAAATACCTCACAATTCACGTGCATCAGAGGTTAAGCCAAATTAAAACAAGTTAGGAATTAATTGACGACTAATCTGCTCACCCTCCTACAAGAAGTCAAAAAGCAAGTAGTTAAAACTTACTGTTTCTTCTGCAATCGAATTTATATGGAGTACTCTTCACTCTGAAAAAAAAACTTGAGATCTTCAACATTGGCCATTCTGGTTGTATTGCACTCCTTTCTTTCTTTGAAATACATTAATCAATTATTATTCGCTTCGAAGATAGCTAAAGGCCCATGCATCGCTACACAGAAAAAATAAACATACTAACTCAGATTCTTGCCAGGCTGCAGTCAACTACTTGGTGCTTGGCCTGACACCCAACTAAGCTTAGCCCAGAGAACACAAAGTGCTACCTCTACAATTGACCTATAAGCTAGCAACTAAGGACTATAAAAAAGGAAGTGACGAGATATTACATCGAGAAATATACAACGTACACCAAACTTAGCCCCCTTGTCCATGTGAAGAAGAAAACTAACATATGAAACAACAAAAGAATCTGAAGCCATGTTAGACTATCTAGTATTACTCGGAATTTATAGTGAAAATAGTTGTCTATATTTTTATCACCGCATGTTTTGCCTACAAGGCTACGATGAATCAGACTATATATGCACTTTGTTAAAACCAAAGTAATTGCTATTAAAGTGGCCAAAACAAGATATAGCAAGCAGCATATGTTCTTACCATCACCAAATAAAGGAAAATAAATGCAACCTTTCGTTAGTACACACAAAAATATTAAAATGACAACTAAGGAAAAAAAGTAAAACTAATTAATCTTTCCTTTGAGGAAAGGCAGTCGGAAGAAGAATCCATGAAGCCATTTTTTTATTTGCACTACTTTCTGAGTGAGTTCATAACAGAACGCTGTAAAACAAAAAAGTAATGCCAGATCTCAGCGGCATAAAAATCTTGGACTAAGCTACTTTCCTCTCCCTTTTGAACGGCACACAACCCTGATAAGACTATCCATCACCCAGGTTTCCACATAGAAAAGTACAAATTACCACCGGTGGTTCTTTTTAAGGGACAATAACACTGGTTAACATTAAAAACACTTGAACAAATAAAGCAATCTTATTCAAGCAACATAGACAATAAGTTATGAGGATATGCACATATCCCATTCATGATGAAAGAAATCAAAGAGAGGCAATACCAACACTTTGTTTGATGTATTACATGGAGTGAAGCGTGTGAATGCCATGATATCATACACTTAGGCATATATCTACACTTTCAGATTTTGGCGAAGAAGTTTTTTAACCTCACTGGTCAAGAGGACCAGATAACCTCCTTATCAACATCTGGTTGCACCGTCAGAATTTCTTGTTTTACCAAGCCTAGAAATCACACCAAGCACCAAACCAATCTGTCGGTGGCACAAGAGACATCCATAATACATCCGACCACAAGAGAGCAACAACCACTAACCAGAATACTTGTCATAGTGGTCATTAAGAAAAGTTGTTGGGCTTCCTTGCCGAACTGAACCTTGGCATTGTCGTTGCCAAACAGCTTGATTAAGGAAGCATTTGGTCTTGAAAAGCTCCCTGGACAGATTATGCAAAATCACTGCAATTTATCCTGACCTAAAAATCATATCAACCAATGAATATATGAAGCCCAACAGAAAAAGGGCACATGATATAGCTACAAGTGTAATGATTCTGAAGTTTCAATCTCACTATAGTAGGGAGCTTCTGCACAGTGGCGGCGGCTCAGATTCAAGGAGCAAGGGGGGTGCGGCCGGCCTAGAGAGGGGGGCGCCAGGAGGAGTCCTACTCCTACCGGGAGTAGGACTCCCCCCTTTTCCTTGTTGTACTAGGAGAGAGAGAGAGAGAGAGAAAAGAGGTGGGGGAGAAGAAGGAATGGGGGCGCCGCACCCCTCTCCTTGTCCTATTAGGACTAGGAGGGAGGGGCCGCGGCCCTTGCCTTGGCCGCCTCTCCTCTCTTCCACCAAGGCCCACTAAGGCCCATTAAGTTTCCGGGGGGTTCCGGTAACCTCCCGGTACTCCGGTAAAATCCCGATTTCACCCGAAACACTTCCGATATCCAAACATAGGCTTCCAATATATCAATCTTCATGTCTCGACCATTTCGAGACTCCTTTTCATGTCCGTGATCACATCCGGGACTCCGAACAACCTTTGGTACATCAAAACATATAAACTCATAATATAACTGTCATCGAAATGTTAAGCGTGCGGACCCTAGGGGTTCGAGAACTATGTAGACATGACCGAGACACGTCTCCGGTCAATAACCAATAGCGGAACCTGGATGCTCATATTGGCTCCCACATATTCTAAGAAGATCTTTATCGGTCAAACCGCATAACAACATACATTGTTCCCTTTGTCATCGGTATGTTACTTGCCCGAGATTCGATCGTCGGTATCTCGATACCTAGTTCAATCTCGTTACCGGCAAGTCTCTTTACTCGTTCCGTAATACATCATCCCGCAACTAACTCATTAATTGCAATGCTTGCAAGGCTTAAGTGATGTGCATTACCGAGACGGCCCAGAGATACCTCTCCAACAATCGGAGTGACAAATCCTAATCTTGAAATACGCCAACCCAACAAGTACCTTTGGAGACACATGTAGAGCACCTTTATAATCATCCAGTTACGTTGTGACGTTTGGTAGCACACAAAGTGTTCCTCTGGTAAACGGGAGTTGCATAATCTCATAGTCATAGGAACATGTATAAGTCATGAAGAAAGCAATAGCAACATACTGAACGATCGGGTGCTAAGCTAACGGAATGGGTCAGGTCAATCACATCATTCTCCTAATGATGTGATCCCGTTAATCAAATGACAACTCATGTCAATGGCTAGGAAACTTAACCATCTTTGATCAGCGAGCTAGTCAAGTAGAGGCATACTAGTGACACTCTATTTGTCTATGTATTCACACATGTATTATGTTTACGGTTAATACAATTCTAGCATGGATAATAAACATTTATCATGATATAAGGAAATAAATAATAACTTTATTATTGCCTCTAGGGTATATTTCCTTCAGTCTCCCACTTGCACTAGAGTCAATAATCTAGATTACACAGTAATGATTCTGACACTCATGGAGCCTTGGTGCTGATCATGTTTTGCTCGTGGAAGAGGCTTAGTCAACGGGTCTGCAACATTCAGATCCGTATGTATCTTGCAAATTTCTATGTCTCCCACCTGGACTAAATCCCGAATGGAATTGAAGCGTCTCTTGATGTGCTTGGTTCTCTTGTGAAATCTGGATTCCTTCGCCAAGGCAATTGCACCAGTATTGTCACAAGAGATTTTCATTGGACCCGATGCACTAGGTATGACACCTAGATCGGATATGAACTCCTTCATCCAGACTCCTTCATTTGCTGCTTCCGAAGCAGCTATGTACTCCGCTTCACACGTAGATCCCACCACGACGCTTTGTTTAGAACTGCACCAACTGACAACTCCACCGTTCAATGTAAACACGTATCCGGTTTGCGATTTAGAATCGTCCGATCAGTGTCAAAGCTTGCATCAACGTAACCATTTACGATGAGCTCTTTGTCACCTCCATAAACGAGAAACATATCCTTAGTCCTTTTCAGGTATTTCAGGATGTTCTTGACCGCTGTCCAGTGATCCACTCCTGGATTACTTTGGTACCTCCCTGCTAGACTTATAGCAAGGCACACATCATGTCTGGTACACAACATTGCATACATGATAGAGCCTATGGTTGAAGCATAGGGAACATCTTTCATTTTCTCTCTATCTTCCGCAGTAGTCGGGCATTGAGTCTTACTCAACTTCACCCCTTTTAACACAGGCAAGAACCCTTTCTTTGCTTGATCCATTTTAAACTTCTTCAAAACTTTGTCAAGGTATGTGCTTTGTGAAAGTCCAATTAAGCGTCTTGATCTATTTCTATAGATCTTGATGCCCAATATATAAGCAGCTTCACCGAGGTCTTTCATTGAAAAACTCTTATTCAAGTATCCCTTTATGCTATCCAGAAATTCTATATCATTTCCAATCAACAATATGTCATCCACATATAATATTAGAAATGCTACAGAGCTCCCACTCACTTTCTTGTAAACACAGGCTTCTCCAAAAGTCTGTACAAAACCAAATGCTTTGATCACACTATCAAAGCATTTATTCCAACTCCGAGAGGCTGCACCAGTCCATAAATGGATCGCTGGAGCTTGCACACTTTGTTAGATCCCTTTGGATCGACAAAACCTTTCGGTTGCATCATATACAACTCTTCTTCCAGAAATCCATTCAGGAATGCAGTTTTGACATCCATTTTCCAAATTTCATAATCATAAAATGCGGCAATTGCTAACATGATTCAGACAGACTTAAGCATCGCTATGGGTGGGAAGGTCTCATCATAGTCAATCCCTTGAAATTGTCGATAGTCAATCCCTTGAAATTGTCGAAAACCTTTCGCAACAAGTCGAGCTTTACAGACAGTAACATTACCGTCAGCGTCAGTCTTCTTCTTGAAGATCCATTTATTCTCAATTGCTTGCCGATCATCGGGCAAGTCAACCAAAGTCCACACTTTGTTCTCATACATGGATCCCATCTCAGATTTCATGGCCTCAAGCCATTTCATGGAATCTGGGATCACCATTGCTTCTTAGTTTGTAGGTTCGTCATGGTCTAGTAACATAACTTCCAGAACAGGATTACCGTACCACTCTGGTGCAGATCTTACTCTGGTTGACCTACGAGGTTCAGCAACAACTTGATCTAAAGTTTCATGGTCATCATGATTAACTTCCTCACTAATTGGTGTAGGTGTCGCAGAAACCGGTTTATGTGATGAACTACTTTCCAATAAGGGAGCAGGTACAGTTACCTCATCAAGTTCTACTTTCCTCCCACTCACTTCTTTCGAGAGAAACTCCTTCTCTAGAAAAACTCCGAATTTAGCAACAAAAGTCTTGCCTTCGGATCTGTGATAGAAGATGTACCCAACAGTCTCCTTTGGGTATCCTATGAATACACATTTCTTTGATTTGGGTTCGAGCTTATTAGGTTGAAGCTTTTTCACATAAGCATCGCAGCCCCAAACTTTCAGAAATGACAACTTTGGTTTCTTGCCAAACCATAGTTCATAAGGTCGTCTCAACGGATTTCGATGGTGCCCTATTTAACGTGGATGCGGCCATCTCTAAAGCATAACCCCAAAACGATAGTGGTAAATCAGTAAGAGACATCATAGATCGTACCATATCTAGTAAAGTACGATTACGATGTTCGGACACACCATTACGCTGTGGTGTTCCGGGTGGCGTGAGTTGTGAAACTATTCCGCATTGTTTCAAATGAAGACCAAACTCATAACTCAAATATTCTCCTCCACGATCAGATCGTAGAAACTTTATTTTCTTGTTACGATGATTTTCAACTTCACTCTGAAATACTTTGAACTTTTCAAACGTTTCAGACTTATGTTTCATTAAGTAGATATACCCATATCTGCTTAAATCATCTGTGAAGGTGAGAAAATAACGATATCCGCCACGAGCCTCAACATTCATCGGACCACATACATCTGTATGTATGATCTCCAACAAATCTGTTGCTCTCTCCATAGTACCGGAGAACGGCGTTTTAGTCATCTTGCCCATGAGGCATGGTTCGCAAGTACCAAGTGATTCATAATCAAGTGGTTCCAAAAGTCCATCGGTATGGAGTTTCTTCATGCGCTTTACACCAATATGACCTAAACGGCAGTGCCACAAATAAGTTGCACTATCATTATCAACTCTGTATCTTTTGGCCTCAATATTATGAATATGTGTATCACTACTATCAAGATTCAACAAAAATAGACCACTCTTCAAGGGTGCATGACCATAAAAGATATTACTCATATAAATAGAACAACCATTATTCTCTGATTTAAATGAATAACCGTCTCGCATCAAAAAATATCCAGATATAATGTTCATGCTCAATGTTGGCACAAAATAACAATTATTTAGGTCTAATACTAATCCCGAAGGTAGATGTAGAGGTAGCGTGCCGACTGCGATCACATCGACTTTGGAACCATTTCCCACGCGCATCGTCACCTCGTCCTTAGCCAATCTTCGCTTAATATGTAGCCCCTGTTTCAAGTTGCAAATATTAGCAACAGAACCAGTATCAAATACCCAGGTGCTACTGCGAGCATTAGTAAGGTACACATCAATAACATGTATATCACATATACCTTTGTTCACCTTGTCATCCTTCTTATCCGCCAAATACTTGGGGCAGTTCCGCTTCCAGTGACCAGTCTGCTTGCAGTAGAAGCACTCAGTCTCAGGCTTAGGTCCAGACTTGGGTTTCTTCTCCTGAGCAGCAACTTGCTTGCTGTTCTTATTGAAGTTCCCTTTCTTCTTCCCTTTGCCCTTTTTCTTGAAACTGGTGGTCTTATTGACCATCAACACTTGATGCGCCTTCTTGATTTCTACCTCTGCAGCCTTTAGCATTGCGAAGAGCTCAGGAATCATCTTATCCATCCCTTGCATGTTATAGTTCATCACGAAGCTCTTGTAGCTTGGTGGCAGTGATTGGAGAATTCTGTCAATGACGCTATCATCCGGAAGATTAACTCCCAGATGAATCAAGTGATTGCAGTACCCAGACATCTTGAGTATATGCTCACTGACAGAACTACTCTCCTCCATCTTGCAGCCATAGAACTTATTGGAGACTTCATATCTCTCAATCCGGGCATTTGCTTGAAATATTAACTTCAACTCCTAGAACATCTCTATGCCCCATGACGTTCAAAACATCGTTGAAGTCCCGGTTCTAAGATGTAAAGCATGGCACACTGAACTATCGAGTAGTCATCAGCTTTGCTCTGCCAGACGTTCTTAATGTCGTCAGTTGCATCAGTAGCAGGCCTGGCACCCAGCGGTGCTTCCAGGACGTAATTCTTCTGTGCAGCAATGAGGATAATCCTCAAGTTACAGACCCAGTCTGTGTAATTGCTACCATCATCTTTCAACTTTGCTTTCTCAAGGAACGCATTAAAATTCAACGGAACAACAGCACGGGCCATCTGTCTACAACCAACATAGACAAGCTAGATACTATCATGTACTAAGTTCATGATAAATTTAAGTTCAATTAATCATATTACTTAAGAACTCCCACTTAGATAGACATCCCTCTAATCCTCTAAGTGATCACGTGATCCATATCAACTAAACCATGTCCGATCATCACGTGAGATGGAGTAGTTTCAACGGTGAACATCACTATGTTGATCATATCTACTATATGATTCACGCTCGACCTTTCGGTCTCCGTGTTCCAGGCCATATCTGTTATATGCTAGGCTCGTCAAGTTTAACCTGAGTATTCCGCGTGTGCAACTATTTTGCACCCGTTGTATTTGAACGTAGAGCCTATCACACCCGATCATCACGTGGTGTCTCAGCACGAAGAACTTTCGCAACAGTGCATACTCAGGGAGAACACTTATACTTTGATAATTTAGTGAGGGATCATCTTATAATGCTACCGTCAATCAAAGCAATATAAGATGCATAAAAGATAAACATCACATGCAATCAATATAAGTGATATGATATGGCTATCATCATCTTGTGCTTGTGATCTCCATCTCCGAAGCACCATCATGATCACCATTGTCACATGCATGACACCTTGATCTCCATCGTAGAATCGTTGTCGTCTCACCAATCTTATGCTTCTACGACTATCGCTACCGCTTAGTGATAAAGTAAAGCATTACAGGGCGATTGCATTGCATACAATAAAGCGACAACCATATGGCTCCTGCCAGTTGCCAATAACTCGGTTACAAAACATGATCATCTCATACAATAAAATTTAGCATCATGTCTTGACCATATCACATCACAACATGCCCTGCAAAAATAAGTTAGACGTCCTCTACTTTGTTGTTGCAAATTTTACGTGGCTGCTACAGGCTTAGCAAGAACCGATCTTACCTACGCATCAAAACCACAACGATAGTTTGTCAAGTTGGCGCTATTTTAACCTTCGCAAGGACCGGGCGTAGCCACACTCGGTTCAACTAAAGTTGGAGAAACTGACACCCGCCAGCCACCTGTGTGCAAAGCACGTCGGTAGAACCAGTCTCGCGTAAGCGTACGCATAATGTCGGTCCGGGTCGCTTCATCCAACAATACCGCCGAACCAAAGTATGACATGCTGGTAAGCAGTATGACTTATATCGCCCACAACTCACTTGTGTTCTACTCGTGCATATGACATCTATGCATAAAACCTGGCTCTGATGCCACTGTTGGGGAACGTAGTAATTTCAAAAAAATTCCTACGCACACGCAGGATCATGGTGATGTATAGCAACGAGAGGGGAGAGTGTTGTCCACGTACCCTCGTAGACCGAAAGTGGAAGCGTTAGCACAACGCGGTTGATGTAGTCGTACGTCTTCACAATCCGACTGATCAAGTACCGAACGCACATGTAACGCCCCGAGACCGATGTGCCAGGTGTCCTCCGCTTATTCGCTGTTGTTGCCTTGTCATTGCTTGTGTGTCATGCATTGCATATCATGTCATCATGTGCATTTCATTTGCATACATGTTCGTCTCATGCATCCGAACATTTTTCCCGTTGTCCGTTTTGCAATCCGGCGCTCCTATCTCCTCCGGTGTCCCTTTCTACCTCTTTTCGTGTGCGGGTATTAAACATTTTCGGATTGGACCGAGACTTGCCAAGAGGCCTTGGTTTACTACCGGTAGACCGCCTGTCAAGTTTCGTGACATTTGGACTTCGTTTGATGCTCCAACGGTTAACCGAGGGACCGAAAAGGCCTCGTGCGTGTTGCAGCCCAACACCCCTCCAATTTGGCCCAAAACCCACCTAAACCTCCTCCATCATCTCGGTCGTTCGATCATGATCGCGTGGCCGAAAACCACACCTCATTTGGACTCTCCTAGCTCCCTCTACCTATATATATGTGCTCCCCTCCCGAAAATCGCGGATGAAACCCTAACTTCTTCCTCCTCCCGCAGCCGGACATGTCCGTCCCGCCGCCGGACGTGTCCACCGCCACCGCCACGTCGCCCGGACCAATCAGCGGCCGACACCACAGCTCCGCCGCCGCCTCCTACCAATCCGCCGCCGCCACGTGTCACACCGCGCCTCCTCTCTCTCCCCCGCGCCGCCGCGGCCCTGCGGGCCCATGGCCGGCCCGCCTGGCCCGACCACGCCCCGCGCCTGGGCCGTTCCCTCACCGCCGCCCGTGTGCCTCGCGCCGCCGCCCGAGCATTCGGATCGCCAACACCGCCACCTGCAGCGCGCCGCCCCGCCGCCGTGTACTCCTCGCCGGCGCCCCGCGGGATGCGCCGCCCGCCGCCGACATGCTCCGCCGCCACCGCGCCCGGTTCTCCTCCGGCCCTGCCGCCGTTCGCCGAGCCGTCCATCTCCTCCGCCGCCCTCAGCGCCACCCCTCATCGCCGGACATCGCCAGAATGCACCACCTCGTCGGCGTCTTCCTCCACTCCGGCGAGATCCCGGAGGGTGGACCAGATCCACCACTCCCCCAACCAAACAGCCTCCTCGCGTCCCGATCCGCTCTGTCCCGGATCCCTTCGTCCCGCGTTGACTTTCGCGGAGGTAAAATTCCACTAAGTCCCCGAGACTTCCAGTTTCAAATGCCCATGTTCATCATGTCGTAACTCATCATTCATGGCTCCGTTTTGGGCATGTAGCATATCAAATTGTTTGTCTCAGAGAGCACATCATTTCATCTCATTGCATCATTTTCATTTGATCTCATCTTGATGCCCGAAATGCTGTTGGAAGGGAGCTATTTGAGTTAATTGTCGGATCTGCTGCACCAAATAGCTATTTGTCATTTTTGCCATGATTATTGTGTGCATGATATGCTCCTGAGCTCTACATGTGTTTTGTTATATGCCATGCCATCTTTCCAGAGGTGCTATCCATGTGTTTTTGTGATGTGTGTGGTGACTAGCACAAGCTTGCAAAGTGGTGCATTCGTTAATGCTATTTTCAGGGACTTAGAATTTCACTAAGTCCTTGATCTTTTTTTATCAATATGCCATATGTTCATGTTGTTAGCTAGTGATCCGTGCCTCTTTTGAGGATGATCAGTAAGGAAGATTTGTTAATATTGTGGTGCTCTATCCATCCATGTCTTTGTTTGCATTATGGAGCACCTAAGCTTGAGTCAATCGAGCTCTACTTTTGCTATTTCGTGAATCTGGGCAGATTGTCTACTTGTTAGCGATTTTGCCGAGGATGTTGTAGTTGATCCATGCATGGTATGTTGTTGTTCTTGCCATGTCTAGCTTGTTTAATGTGTATTCTTGATGGGTGTGTGCTTAGATTGTCATGCCTTGCTCTGTAGTGAGTGCATCGAGCTCGTAAACATGCCTACTTGATATCTGATTTGCATGCTCCAGTTTTTCACAAAGTTCGAGATCTGATTATGTTTTTGCCATGTTCACATGCTTGCAATTGTATTTTCTGATCCCTTTTGGCTCAAGGTCACTAAGGGACTTTTGTTAAGCTCTTTGAGTAGCTCCATGCCATGCTTGCTTTGCCATGTTAGGTTCCTGTAGCATATAGTTTTCATGCTGCAAAGTGTGCTACCTGATCTGAAATTCCAGGCTTGTGTTAATTTCACTAAGTCTAAAACCTGTTTATCAATTGCACTTTTGCCATGATTGTTTGAACCCGTTAATGGATGAATTGGCCGTAGCTAAGTGTTCATCTTTTGTCAAGCATCATGAATGGATCCCATCCATGTATTTTGTTGTCATGTTTGAGTGTTGTATCATGTTTAACTTGTTGCATTTAGATGGCTACTTGTTGTTTATCGCAGACCGGTGCCATATTTGTTTTGCTTGCCATTTCCAAACCGTGTCTCCGATTCCGGTGTTCTTTATATCGATTTCAACCGAAATCACCTTACCTTTCCAGTGGCACTCTTGTATTTCCATGTTGAGGCCAGGTTCAATCATTCCTTTGCAAATCATGCATATGCGTCGCATACCGCATCCCGCATATCATACCAGGTTCATGTGTGGTTTGTTTACTATGCTGTGTGCTTCTTTACGGTGTTTGCTTCTTCGGGTTGGTTCCGGTAACGTCGCGTTTGTGAGGACCCGTTCGTCTACGTCCGTTTGTCTTCTTCATGGACTCGTTCTTCTTCCTTGCGGGATTTCAGGCAAGATGACCATACCCTCGAAATCACTTCTATCTTTGCTTGCTAGTTGCTCGCTCTTTTGTTATGCCTATGCTGTCATACCTACCACTTGCTTATCATGCCTCCCATATTGTTGGACCAAGCCTCTGACCCACCTTGTCCTAGCAAACCGTTGTTTGGCTATGTTACCGCTTTGCTCAGCCCCTCTTATAGCGTTGTTAGTTGCAGGTGAAGATTGAAGTTTGTTCCTTGTTGGAACATGGAGATGTTGTTCCTTGTTGGAACATGTTTACTTGTTGGGATATCACAATATATCTTATTTAATTAATGCATCTATACACTTGGTAAAGGGTGGAAGGCTTGGCCTTATGCCTGGTGTTTTGTTCCACTCTTGCCGCCCTAGTTTCCGTCATATCGGTGTTATGTTCCCGGATTTTGCGTTCCTTACGCGGTTGGGTTATAATGGGAACCCCTTGACAGTTCGCCTTAAGTAAAACTCCTCCAGCAATGCCCAACATTGGTTTTACCATTCGCCACCTAGCCTTTTCTTTCCCTTGGGTTCTGCAGACTCAAGGGTCATCTTTATTTTAACCCCCCCCCCGGGCCAGTGCTCCTCTGAGTGTTGGTCCAACCTGTCAGCTGCCGGTGGCCACCAGGGGCAACTCTGGGCTGGCCTACCCGTACCTAAGACAATCTGAGTGTGCCCTGAGAAAGAGATATGTGCATCTCCTATCGGGATTTCTCGGCACACTCGGACGGTGTTGCTAGTTTAGTTTTACCTTGTCGAAATGTCTTGTAACCGGGATTCCGAGTCTGATCGGGTCTGCTCGCTAGAAGGAATATCCTTCGTTGACCGTGAGAGCTTGTTATGGGCTAAGTTGGGACACCCTTGCAGGGATTTGAAATTTCGAAAGCCGTGCCCGCGGTTATGGGCAGATGGGAATTTGTTAACGTCCGGTTGTAGAAAACCTGAAGTTGACCTTAATTAAAATACATCAACCGCGTGTGTAACCGTGATGGTCTCTTTCCGGCGGAGTCCGAGAAGTGAACAGGGTGTTGGAGTTATGCTTGACGTAGGTTGTTTTAGGATCACTTCTTGATCATAGTTGTTATCGATCGTGCTTTGCCTTCTCTTCTCGCTCTCATTTGCGTATGTTTAGCCACCATATATGCTAGTCGCTTGCTGCAGCTCCACTTCATACCTTTACCTTACCCATAAGCTTAAATAGTCTTGATCGTGAGGGTGCGAGATTGCTGAGTCCCCGTGACTCACAGATACTTCCAAAACCAGTTTGCAGGTGCCGATGTTACCGAGCAGAGGACGCAACCAAGCTCAGGAGGAGCTTGATGAAGATCTTGTCCTTTGTGTTGTTTCGTCCTAGTTGATCAGTAGTGGAGCCCGGTTGGGGTCGATCGGGGATCTGTGTAGCATTTGGGGTAGTCTTCTTTCATTTTGGTTCCGTAGTCGGACCTTGATTGTATTTGGATGATGTAATGCTTTATTCATGTAATTGTGTGAAGTGGTGATTGTAAGCCAACTATGTATCTCTTTCCCTTATGTATTACATGGGTTGTGTGAAGATTACCTCACTTGCGACATTGCTTTCAATGCGGTTATGCCTCTAAGTCGTGCTTCGACACGTGGGAGATATAGCCGCATCAAGGGCGTTACAAGTTGGTAATCAGAGCCTTCCCCGACCTTAGGAGCCCCCACTGCTTGATCGTATTTAGCAGCCGTTGTTGAGTCTAGAAAAAAATGTTTTGAGTCATTTAGGAATTATATATCGAAGAGTTTAGGAATTCTTTTTACTCCCCAGTCCCTTCATCGCTCTGGTAAGGCATCCTGACGTAGAGTTTTGACTCTTCTCTTCTCAAATTTCACTAAAAAAATTTAGGATCACGCGGGTATCTTGGAATCGTTCTGATGGCTTTGTGAGGAGAACATTGTTCTTGGTGCCTCCTGACATTTAGGGGTTGTGGCAGTGTCCCGGGGAGTTGAGCTCCGAGGTGTTGTCGTCACAATTTTATCATTGCAATTCTGGAATACCTGAGATTAGTTTCGCCGACATCGAAAATCTCTTTTATGCAGTTGTTGGTGAGATAACCTCGACGCCACCCAGTACTGGGGCGGAGTTCGGGAGTATTGCCATAACTTGTATAACGGATGCTTTTCAAAGGTTGAGGTAGACGATTTCGAAGGTTTCTTGGTTATGTGTTGAAGGATGGATACAGATGGACGTAGGATTTGCTAGTTTTGGGTGAGATATTATGCTTCCCCTGTATCCCCAACACCTGATTGCATAACTGGGAAAATTTCGGGAGTTTATAAGTGGGAATTCAAGTAGTTCTTAGGATATCTTTCCGATAGATGTATGATTAGAAATTGGGGTTCGACGTCTAGTGGTCCGCCCATTCACGGTTGGTTTTACAGTGGTCTCGTTGTGTCTTAAAGAGTCCTTGGCTATGCCGACTCGGGGACGCTTCGTATGTTATGTGCACTGCCTTGTACATGATGGTGCTGTACGATCGACCCGTGTAGGCCCCACCACGAAAACTTCGGACGAAATCTCTATCATATGTTTGTTCCGGCTTATCTCGCAAGCCAATCCTTTGTTTTGTTTTGAGTTGTGGTATTCGAGTTGCTTCGAAGTCAAATGTTGATTCCATACCTTCCCCAAGCAGTGTTCTCATACTCCTATGTGGATACTAATTCCTCTTGATCATTGAGGTTGTCATGTTAATTCTTTTTTCAACCAGCGTGTTTCTCTTCAAGTGAATCCAATCATTTCAACATCCGCTTGATTAAGTATCAGTTCTTCTCAACGGTGTTTGTTTCATCCTTCTCTAAGTTGCCTTTGTTTTCCCACCCACCCACCCTGGTTTCTTCAAGGACTCATATGTCTTAATCAAGTATCCTTTTATTCTTGTGAAGTCTCTCCATCCTTTTCCGTCAATGTTCTTATCCGGTGATTCTCATGAAGATTCTAATGGAGCTTCAAGTTCGTCATTCTTCATTCTTTTCTTCTCCGGTGGAACCAAGTCAAGCTTTGTGGATCATATCCTTTGTTCCTTGTTACAATGCCTTCTCATGCCGGTGCACCTCATATTCATTCACTTCTCGCTATTTAATTGTTCCAGAGTGCTCAAGATATCTCGAAGATTCGTGTTTTTCCACTCTGCATTCATTCAAGATTTTTCGAGGTTGTTATCTCATTCAAGTCATTTAATTCAACCGGTGCAATCTCAGTTTCTAGCAATCATTCTGCGGTGTATCTTTTGAGTGGGCCCTAACCCACAGGTCTTTTCCCAGGATCTTACCTGACTCTTCTAATTCTACCGGAGCTATTCTAAAAAATTCTTTTTCAAAGTTTGACGTAAGTATGAATTGTCATCAGTCATATGTATTTCTTCAAGATCGGTCAAATTCTTTTCATCTTTGGCATAACCTCTCATCTTTTAATCATTCCGGAGTATCTCAACAATTCATGGTAGTGTTTCTCGTCGAAATTCTCAGATTTTGAAGACCGAAGAAGAATTTTTCCTCCATATCTTGCTCCATTCTCTTCAAGATTCATGATCCTAGCTTGTTGCCATCCTCTCATAATTATTTGCGATTGTGAGATATTCTTTTCATCCTTCCGGAGCAATTCAAGAGTGTTCTCAATTTGTTTTTCGGAGTCCATCAATTCAGGTTTATTCATTCTCAGCTTTCAGTTATCATTCTCCAATCTTACAGGTGCTTCGTTCAAGTTTTCTCTAATCAATTCACGATCTCTTCGTTCTCATGTATCTAGTTTGTCTCAAGTATCTTCGTTCATTTCATAATTCTTCCCCGTGATTCGTTATCTTTTATTCATTATTTTTCAATCCTTACGGTGGTTTGTTTAAGATTTCTCTTCTTTTTTTATCATACCAATTTATTCGTTGTTTTCAATCCTACCGGTGGTTCGTTGAAGACCTTTTCCAAGTTGACTCTATATCTATCTTAATTTTTTCTACAAGAATAAGTAGTATGCTAAAGCCATTGATTGTCATCAATTTAAATTGGTGAAGGATAAGCATAATGTAATTCTTATTATTGTTTCATCCAAGTGATTTAATTCCTTATTCCGGAGGCTCACCAAATTCTCGGTTTCAATTGTTTCATCTTTTCTTTTCCGGAGTTCCAAGCTATCTCAATTTGTTTCATCGTGAAGATCCATCTAATCATTGCAAGTCTTCACCTTGTGTTTTCAACTTGTCTTTTCTCTCGCTTGATCATTCCTTTACTACCGGAGTTCTTCATGAAGGTTCTACAGGATGGTTCATCAAGGATTCAATTTCTTCTCGAAGTGTTCATCAAGATTCTTTTCAGAGGAGTTCAAGCATTCTTCTTCTTGTAATCCGGAGTGCAATTGTTTTCCCCTCTTATCTTTTAAGGTGGTGTTATGTCATTCTTGATAATTTGAGTTCAGGTTTCATGATTCACATGTTGTTAAGAATAAGATATTTTAAATCCATCAATCTCTTCGTTGGAGTTACCTTGGGTTATATTTCACCTAAAGCCTTCCCTAAGGTTTGTTACTATTATGGTGCTTATAAAGGACCCAAGTTCTTCATTTATCCTCCCGGTGAAATTAGTTTCTTGTCTCCTTGTTGATATCAATCCAATCCATTATTTTTCGTGAGTGGCAGAATTTCACCTCATAATTTGAGATGTACTCCATAAGACCATATTAAGCTTATTCTTTTTCGTTGTTGGTGTTCCAACAACTCCGTTCGACCCTTCTCCTAAGGATGCCTTTTCAAACTCTTTTGTGACAGAAGTTGGCATTTTCTTCTCCATTCTTTTATTTCAATTATCTATATTCTATTCTTTCATTCCGGAGGCTTTGTGATGTTGCTCTTCTCAACCCATCATCTCATTCGTCAAAGATCATGTTCTTTTCATGATTGTCCATTTAACCGGAGTGTCGTGCCCTCTTTTCAAGTTATATCACCTTATCAAGTTCTTATTCAATTCCTTTCTTTTTAATCGAAGTGCTGCCCGAAGTTGTTCTTCTTTGTTCCTCTTTCTTAACGGAGTGCTTTCAACTTCGTTCATCTCCGTTGTATTATTCTCTCGAAGTGGCTTAACCTTTTCAAGGTTCTTTGGTTTCACTTGTTTGTCAAAGGAGCAACTTAGTTTTACCTCTTCTCTTTCTCTTCCGTTGTCCCTCCGGTGCCATTCTAGATCTCGGGACGAGATCCTCTCGTAGTGGTGGAGTGTTGTAACGCCCCGAGACCGATGTGCTAGGTGTCCTCTGCTTATTCGCTGTTGTTGCATTGTCATTGCTTGTGTGTCATGCATTGCATATCATGTCATCATGTGCATTTCATTTGCTACATGTTCGTCTCATGCATCCGAGCATTTTTCCCCGTTGTCCGTTTTGCAATCCGGCGCTCCTATCTCCTCCGGTGTCCCTTTCTACCTCTTTTCGTGTGCGGGTATTAAACATTTCCGGATTGGACCGAGACTTGCAAGCGGCCTTGGTTTACTACCGGTAGACCGCCTGTCAAGTTTCGTGACATTTGGACTTCGTTTGATGCTCCAACGGTTAACCGAGGGACCGAAAAGGCCTCGTGCGTGTTGCAGCCCAACACCCCTCCAATTTGGCCCAAAACCCACCTAAACCTCCTCCATCATCTCGGTCGTTCGATCACGATCGCGTGGCCGAAAACCGCACCTCATTTGGACTCTCCTAGCTCCCTCTACTACTATATATGTGCTCCCCTCCCAAAAATCGCGGATGAAACCCTAACTTCTTCCTCCTCCCGCAGTCGGACATGTTCGTCCCGCCGCCGGACATGTCCACCGCCGCCGCCACGTCGCCCGGACCAATCAGGGGCCGACACCTCAGCTCCGCCGCCACCTCCTACCAATCCGCCGCCGCCACGTGTCACACCGCGCCTCCTCTCTCTCCCCCGCGCCGCCGCGGCCCTGCGGGCCCATGGCCGGCCCGCCCGGCCCGACCGGGCCCCGTGCCTGGGCCGTTCCCTCGCCGCCGCCCGCGTGCCTCGCGCCGCCGCCCGCGTGCCTCGCGCCGCCGCCCGAGCATCGGATCGCCAGCGCCGCCGCCTGCAGTGCGCCGCCCCGCCGCCGTGTGCTCCTCGCCGGCGCCCCGCGGGACGCGCCGCCAGCCGCCGACATGCTCCGCCGCCGCCGCGCCCGGTTCTCCTCCGGCCCTGCCGCCGTTTGCCGAGCCGGCCATCTCCTCCGCCGCCCTCAGCGCCGCCCCTCGTCGCTGGACATCGCCGGAATGCGCCACCTCGCTAGCGTCTTCCTCCACTCCGGCGAGATCCTGGAGGTGGACCAGATCCACCACTCCCCCCAACCAAACAGCCTCCTCGCGTCCTGATCCGCTCCGTCCCGGATCCCTCCGTCCTGCGTTGACTTTCGCGGAGGTAAAATTCCACTAAGTCCCCGAGATTTCCAGTTTCAAATGCCCATGTTCATCATGTCATAACTCATAATTCATGGCTCCGTTTTGGGCGTGTAGCATATCAAATTGTTCGTCTCAGAGAGCACATCATTTCATCTCATTGCATCATTTTCATTTGAGCTCATCTTGATGCCCGAAATGCTGTTGGAAGAGAGCTATTTGAGTTAATTGTCAGATCTGCTGCACCAAATAGCTATTTGTCATTTTTCTCATGATTATTGTGTGCATGATATGCTCCTGAGCTCTACATGTGTTTTGTTATATGCCATGCCATCTTTCTAGAGGTGCTATCCATGTATTTTTGTGATGTGTGTGGTGACTAGCACAAGCTTGCAAAGTGGTGCATTCGTTAATGCTGATTTCAGGGACTTAGAATTTCACTAAGTCCTTGATCTGTTTTTATCAATATGCCATATGTTCATGTTGTTTCCTAGTGATCCGTGCCTCTTTTGAGGATGATCAGTAAGGAAGATTTGTTAATATTGTGGTTCTCGATCCATCCATGTCTTTGTTTGCATTATGGAGCACCCTAGCTTGAGTCAATCGAGCTCTACTTTTGCTATTTCGTGAATCTGGGCAGATTGTCTACTTGTTAGCGATTTTGCCGAGGATGTTGTAGTTGATCCATGCATGCTATGTTGTTGTTCTTGCCATGTCTAGCTTATTTAATGTGTATTCTTGATGGGTGTGTGCTTAGATTGTCATGCCTTGCTCTGTAGTGAGTGCATCGAGCTTGTAAACATGCCTACTTGATATCTGATTTGCATGCTCCAGTTTTTCACAAAGTCCGAGATCTGATTATGTTTTTGCCATGTTCACATGCTTGCAATTGTATTTTCTGATCCCTTTTGGCTCAAGGTCACTAAGGGACTTTTGTTAAGCTCTTTGAGTAGCTCCATGCCATGCCTTTCTTTGCCATGTTAGGTTCCTGTAGCATATAGTTTTCATGCTCCAAAGTGTGCTGCCTGATCTGAAATTCCAGGCTTGTGTTAATTTCACTAAGTCTGAAACCTGTTTATCAATTGCACTTTTGCCATGATTGTTTGAACCTGTTAATGGATAAATTGGCCGTAGCTCAGTGTTCATCTTTTGTCAAGCATCATGAATGGATCCCTGCCATGTATTTTGTTGCCATGTTTGAGTGCTGTAGCATGTTTAACTTGTTGCATTTAGATGGCTACTTGTTGTTTATCACAGACCGGTGCCATATTTGTTTTGCTTGCCATTTCCAAACCGTGTCTCCGATTCCGGTGTTCTTTATATCGATTTCAACCTAAATCACCTCACCTTTCCAGTGGCACTCTTGGATTTCCATGTTGATGTCAGGTTCAACCATTCCTTTGCAAATCATGCATATGCATTGCATACCGCATCCCGCATATCATACCATGTTCATGTGTGGTTTGTTTACTATGTTGTGTGCTTCTTTCTGGTGTTCGCTTCTTCGGGTTGGTTCCGGTAACGTCGCGTTTGTGAGGACCCGTTCGTCTACGTCCGTTTGTCTTCTTCATGGACTCATTCTTCTTCCTTGCGGGATTTCAGGCAAGATGACCATACCCTCGAAATCACTTCTATCTTTGCTTGCTAGTTGCTCGCTCTTTTGTTATGCCTATGTTGCGATACCTACCACTTACTTATCATGCCTCCCATATTGTTGAACCAAGCCTCTAATCCACCTTGTCCTAGCAAACCGTTGTTTGGCTATGTTACCGCTTTGCTCAGCCCCTCTTATAGCGTTGTTAGTTGAAGGTGAAGATTGAAGTTTGTTCCTTGTTGGAACATGGAGATGTTGTTCCTTGTTGGAACATGTTTACTTGTTGGGGTATCACATATATCTTATTTAATTAATGCATCTATACACTTGGTAAAGGGTGGAAGGCTCGGCCTTATGCCTGGTGTTTTGTTCCACTCTTGCCGCCCTAGTTTCCGTCATATCGGTGTTATGTTCCCGGATTTTGCGTTCCTTACACGGTTGGGTTATAATGGGAACCCCTTGACAGTTCGCCTTAAGTAAAACTCCTCCAGCAATGCCCAACATTGGTTTTACCATTCGCCACCTAGCCTTTTCTTTCCCTTGGGTTCTGCAGACTCAAGGGTCATCTTTATTTTAACCCCCCCCCCCGGGCCAGTGCTCCTCTGAGTGTTGGTCCAACCTGTCAGCTGCCGGTGGCCACCAGGGGCAACTCTGGGCTGGCCTACCCGTACCTAAGACAATCTGAGTGTGCCCTGAGAAAGAGATATGTGCAGCTCCTATCGGGATTTGTTGGCACACTCGGGCGGTGTTGCTGGTTTAGTTTTACCTTGTTGAAATGTCTTGTAACCGGGATTCCGAGTCTGATCGGGTCTTCCCGCTAGAAGGAATTTCCTTCGTTGACCATGAGAGCTTGTTATGGGCTAAGTTGGGACACCCCTGCAGGGATTTGAACTTTCGAAAGCCGTGCCCGCGGTTATGGGCAGATGGGAATTTGTTAATGTCCGGTTGTAGAAAACCTGAAGTTGACCTTAATCAAAATACATCAACCGCGTGTGTAACCATGATGGTCTCTTTCCGGCGGAGTCCGGGAAGTGAACAGGGTGTTGGAGTTATGCTTGACGTAGGTTGTTTTAGGATCACTTCTTGATCATAGTTGTTATCGATCGTGCTTTGCCTTCTCTTCTCACTCTCATTTGCGTATGTTTAGCCACCATATATGCTAGTCGCTTGCTGCAGCTCCACCTCATACCTTTACCTTACCCATAAGCTTACATAGTCTTGATCGCGAGGGTGCGAGATTGCTGAGTCCCCGTGACTCACAGATACTTCCAAAACCAGTTTGCAGGTGACGATGTTACCGAGCAGAGGACGCAACCAAGCTCAGGAGGAGCTCGATGAAGATCTTGTCCTTTGTGTCGTTTCGTCCTTGTTGATCAATAGTGGAGCCCAGTTGTGGTCGATCGGGGATCTGTGTAGCATTTGGGGTAGTCTTCTTTCATTTCGGTTCCGTAGTCGGACCTTGATTGTATTTGGATGATGTAATGCTTTATTCATGTAATTGTGTGAAGTGGCGATTGTAAGCCAACTATGTATCTCTTTCCCTTATGTATTACATGGGTTGTGTGAAGATTACCTCACTTGCGACATTGCTTTCAATGCGGTTATGCCTCTAAGTCGTGCTTCGACACGTGGGAGATATAGCCGCATCGAGGGTGTTACAGCACGACACCTCCGAGTTCAGCACACGTTCAGCACGATGACGTCCGTCGAACTCCAATCCAGCCGAGTGTTGAGGGAGAGTTTCGTCGGCACGACGGCGTGGTGATGATGATGATGTTCTACCGACGCAGGGCTTCTCCTAAGCACCGCTACAGTATTATCAAGGTGGGCTATGGTGGAGGGGGGCACCGCACACGGCTAAAAGATCAACTGATCAATTGTTGTGTCTCTGGGGTGCCCCCCTGCCCCCGTATATAAAGGAGCAATGGGGGTGCCGCCGGCCTAGCTAGAGAGGGGCGCGCCAGGAGGAGTCCTACTCCTACCAGGAGTAGGACTCCCCCCTTTTCCTTGTTGGACTAGGAGAGAGAGGGGAAAGATGTGGAGGAGAAGAAGGAAAGGGGGGCGCCGCCCCCCTCTCCTTGTCCTATTCGGACTAGGGGGGAGGGGCCGCGACCCTTGCCCTGGCCGCCTCTCCTCTCTTCCACCAAGGCCCACTAAGGCCCATTAAGTTCCTGGGGGGTTCCGGTAACCTCCCGGTACTTCGGTAAAATCCCGATTTCACCCGGAAAACTTCCGATATCCAAACATAGGCTTCCAATATATCAATCTTCATGTCTCGACCATTTCGAGACTCCTCGTCATGTCCGTGATCACATCCGGGACTCCGAACAACCTTCGGTACATCAAAACATATAAACTCATAATATAACTGTCATCGAAACATTAAGCGTGCGGACCCTACGGGTTCGAGAACTATGTAGACATGACCGAGACACGTCTCCGGTCAATAACCAATAGCGGAACTTGGATGCTCATATTGGCTCCCACATATTCTACAAAGATCTTTATCGGTCAAATCACATAACAACATACGTTGTTCCCTTTGTCATCGGTATGTTACTTGCCTGAGATTCGATCGTCGGTATCTCAATACCTAGTTCAATCTCGTTACCGGCAAGTCTCTTTACTCGTTCCGTAATACATCATCCCGCAACTAACTCATTAGTTGCAATGCTTGCAAGTGATGTGCATTATCGAGAGGGCCCGGAGATACCTCTCCGACAATCGGAGTGACAAATCCTAATCTCGAAATACGCCAACCCAACAAGTGCCTTTGGAGACACCTGTAGAGCACCTTTATAATCACCGAGTTACGTTGTGACGTTTGGTAGCGCACAAAGTGTTCCTTCGGTAAACGGGAGTTGCATAATGTCATAGTCATAGGAACATGTATAAGTCATGAAGAAAGCAATAGCAACATACTAAACGATCGGGTGCTAAGCTAACGGAATGGGTCATGTCAATAACATCATTCTCCTAATGATGTGATCCCGTTAATCAAATGACAAATCATGTCAATGGCTAGGAAACTTAACCATCTTTGATCAACGAGCTAGTCAAGTAGAGGCATACTAGTGACACTCTGTTTGTCTATGTATTCACACATGTACTCCCTCCATTCCTGAATATAGGGTGTATAGTTTTTGGCACGGAAATTAAAGAACGCATATGGAGGGAAATTTTCACAAGTTTTGGGTGATATAACTCCTGACTAATTGACATGAGTAAATAGAGGAGCTTGCCTGATATAAGGAAATGTAATCAAATCCCTATGAAATATATCCAAACTAGTGGTGCAATGCAATGCACCTTATATTCTAGGATTTTTCTCAAAAATCTATACACCTTATATCAAGGAACGGAGGGAGTATTATGTTTCCGGTTAATACAATTCTAGCATGAATAATAAACATTTATCATGATATAAGGAAATAAATAATAACTTTATTATTGCCTCTAGGGCATATTTCCTTCAGTCGCCCATAGGAAATACCTTCTCGTCGATATGAGATGAGTGGTTGGGCCACAACGACATCATCGCCCAACACACCCAACACAACACTGATATAACCTCCCAACGCTTGGGTCTCAACATCACAAACAAAACACCATCGACTAGCTACAAGTTTAGAAGAACACTTGGCGAAGACAACAAACACAACCGAGCCCACACTTGTAGTCCATAAAATTTCACCACGGAACTACCTGCATCATCCCCTTTATCACCATCCTTCTTGTTCTTGCACTTGCTCGATTTCCCTCTGTGAATGCCGAATCTAGGGAGAGCTTTTTTCCTCATGAGGCATCCGATTGCCTTGCTCATGCTAGGGTTCAGGTTACCAAGGAAATCATTAAGCTTGATGGCGAACATGTCCTAGAGGTCAAGCACCGAGCGTCCGGCCACAACAACATTGTCGCCCATAGGAAAGACCTACCCGTCGAGCTCAAATGAGTGGTTAGGCTCTAGGGGTGGTGAAGAGGGCGCCAAATCCATGAGTGGAGGCGCAGGTGAGACTATCCGCAGAGGTGTTTCCGACAGAGTCAAAACCGCATCCTCATTCAATTTATGAAAAGCTCGGGTGTGATCCGTAACACCGGTGTTGGACTCACGCCAGAGGTCTCGCCCACATAGGGTAAGGCAGGTGACGGCGACGAGGCGACCAAAGCACGAGGGGAGAAGCATCCATAGAGCTCCACCTCTCCGACATCCACAAAGGCAACATCAAGCTCAGACGAAGGAGGCGGTGTATTAGGGGGTGGCGCCTCAGCCGGTGCAGGAGAGAGCTTGCCCAGAGCAATCTCCACACGCTCTAGAAGGCTCCTAGCACATAATATCCATTCGTGCAAGGAATCTACCACGTCAAGTAGAAGTTGGATCGCCTCCACCAGTCGTGATGAAACCATGTCTTGCAGCTAAGAGCGCAACAGCTCGGCCTGGTTCGAGGCGATCAGATTGTCTATGGGTTTATGAGTCTGTGCATAACATGTACTCCCTCCATTCCTATAAGTATTTTTAGATATTCCAATGCGGACCACATATGAAGAAAAAATGAGTGGACGTATGTTCTAAAATAGGTCTACATACATCCGTCTGTACTTTCTTCGTCTGGGTTTATTGTGCCTAGAGGTCACTTCTTTTGGACCAAAGCACATAATAATTTTCTCACATTAATCCTTTCATCCCACTTTCAATGTACTCTCTCAAATGCGAGCTCTTAGGTGCAAGCAATGAAAAAGCATGCACGCAACATAATTACTTATTCAGCCATGAAACTAGCAACGATGCCTCTTGCTACAACCAATGAAATGGTTGCATGCATGTAGGTTTTCAACGCAAGGCCTAATAAACCCAGATGAAGGGAGTAGATCTTATTTAAATCTCTAGAAAGGAACGAAGAGAGTAGTAGTAGTAGTAGTAGCAGCAGTAGCAGCAGGAGTAGCAGTAGTAGCAGCAGGAGTAGCAGGAGTAGCAGCAGCAGGAGGAGCAGCAGTAGTAGTAGCAGCAGTAGTAGCAGTAGTAGCAGCAGTAGTAGCAGCAGTAGTAGAAGCAGTAGTAGCAGCAGTAGTAGCAGGAGTAGTAGTAGGAGTAGTAGTAGCAGTAGTAGTAGTAGCAGTAGTAGTAGTAGTAGTAGTAGTAGTAGTAGTAGTAGCAGCAGCAGCAGCAGTAGTAGCAGCAGCAGTAGGAGCAGCAGTAGGAGTAGCAGTAGGAGTAGCAGTAGCAGTAGTAGTAGCAGTAGTAGTAGCAGTAGCAGTAGCAGTAGCAGTAGCAGCAGCAGCAGCAGTAGTAGTAGTAGTAGTAGTAGTAGTAGTAGTAGTAGTAGTAGTAGTAGTAGTAGTAGTAGTAGTAGTAGTAGTAGTAGTAGTAGTAGTAGCAGTAGTAGTAGTAGCAGTAGTAGCAGTAGTAGTAGCAGTAGTAGTAGTAGCAGTAGTAGTAGTAGTAGCAGTAGTAGTAGTATGAAAGTTTATTTGAGACTGCTGACCAGATAAACACGATCAGGTGGAACATGAATCTTCTCCGACAATACTTCTCACCCCTAGATGTCCAAGCAATCATCCAGATCAAGGCATCCCCATGTCGGCTCGTCGACGACGTCCTGGCATGGGCCCCGGACGCCAAGGGCAACTTCTCCGTGCGCAATGCCTATCGGTTAGCCCATGATGACAAGCATCGCATATCTTCATGCACCACGAGCAGGGCACCGGACGGCACCCGTGCTGTCTGGGAAGCATTGTGGGGCTGCCCTGCTCCCCCTAAGGTACGAGTCTTTGCTTGGCGGTTGGCTACAAACTCACTTGCCACCATGGTTAATTTGAAACGGCGTAATATTGAGGTCATTGACACCTGTGTCATTTGTGGGATGGAACGTGGGGACACATTCCACGCCATGTGTAGATGCCCGCTTGCGCAAGGCCTGTGGAGAGCCATGCGGAAACAATGGAGCATGCCGAGACTAGAAGATATCCAGAATATGGGAACAGAATGGCAGCTCCAACTACTGCACCAATGTTCGCCAGAAGAAAGGCTGCAAATCTTGATGACATTCTGGAGATCTTGGCATGTCCGAAATGAGCTAAAACATGACAAACCGGCGCCCCCAATTGTTGCTTCTACGAGGTATTTGTCGAGCTACATTCATACTCTTCTCTCACTACCGGAAAACGGGCAATACGCTGACGGCCAAACCTATGCCTACGGCTGCCGTCGGCCTAGTTTGAGATATGCCGACAGCCTAGTCTTGGCCATTGGCTTACACTGGCTGTCGGGTTACATGGATCTATACCGACGGCTGCCGTCGGCATAGAACGGCCGTCGACCTAGGCGCAGACATGCCGACAGCAGCCGTTGGCATAAATCAGCTGTCGGTATAACGGCGGGCCCGGCGACCCCGCCCGTGACGAGCGGCTAACGCCGTCAAACCTATGTCGATGGTCGGGATGGGCGGCCGTCGGCATATCTTCGCATGCCACGTCACCGATCCGCGGCGTAGGTATGCCGACGGCAGCCGTCGGCATAGTTGCCACGTCACCGATCCGCGACACGGCGCCCACCAAAACCCTGCCGTATCTATGCCGACGACTTTGCCGTCGGCATAGCTATTTTTTTTACATAATTTTTTTGCATATGTTTTAATGCGTTTTTTACATACGTTTTTTTGCATATGTTTTTATGCTTTTTAAAAAATATGTTTTCATGCTTTTTTATGTATTATATGAATATATATGTAGTTTGTAATTTTTTCCATAGATTATGAATATATATATATAGTTTGTATTTTTTTGAGCACATTAATAATATGATGTCATGTTCTTTTGAATATAGGTCCTTAAATTTTATTAAAATCAAAAATAGCTATGCGACAGAAGTTGAGTGGCGGTTGCAAACGCCCGGCACCCGTCTCCGAAGTGTGACCCCCTCACGTCCGCGGTGTGCCTCCCTCACGGACGGCGCCGCCGCCAGCATCTGGAGGGCGGAAACAGCCGCATTGGGTCTATACGGAGGGGACGTTGCCCTCAAGTGTTTCTATGGGATGACCTACCACAACCGGGTGGTGTTGTGGCATGTTCGAAGAGGCGGTACGCATCTCCGGGGCGTGGCCCCCCTAACGGACGGCGGCGCCGCCGGCACCTGGAGGGGGAAAACGGACGCATCGGGTCTACACGGAGGGGATGTAGCTGTCGGTTTGGCCCGGATGTTGCTCCCAGGTGTCCCTCTGAGCTGACCTGACACAACCGGGTGGAGAGGTCCAATGTTCAAAGCCCGTCCGTGAAAAGTCAAAGGGCTAGATCTCGTGGTCAACCGCTCCAGGGTTAGGCGGGACGGGGCCCTGAGGGGGTAGCAATGCCACCGGAGCATCGCACTGGCCCCTCATACATGCGGGGTGGTGTGGTGGCATGTTCGAAGAGGCGGCACGCGTCTCCGGGGTTTGGCCCCCCTCACGGACGGCACCACCGCCGGCACCTGGAGTGGGGAAACGGACGCGTCGGGTCTACACGGAGGGGATCTTGCTGTGGGTCTGGCCCGGGTGTTGCTCCAAAGTGTTCCTATGGGCTGACCTAACACAACCGGGTGGGGAGGTCTACTGGTCAAAGCCCGTCCGTGCAAAGTCAAAGGGCTAGATCCCGTGGTCAAACGCTACAGGGTTAGGCTGGACGGGGGCCCTGGGGGTAGCAATTCCACCGAAGCATCGCACCGGGCCCTCATACATGTGGGGTGGTGTGGTGGCATGTCCGAAGAGGTGGCACGCATCTCCGGGGCATGGCCCCCCTCACGGACGGTGATGACACGGTAGTAGACGTTCTGCGATAACGATGCGGCGTGAATATTATTAAATACTCAGAGCGCGATAAAATCATGACTTTTTTTGAAAGACGTGGGCACATGTGCTATAGGAACGATGGTATTTTTTCATAATTTTTGGTGATGGAGAAGTATCCGAAAAATTCCCTCTACGCGGATTGCCCTTCACGCGTCTACGGCTGTGGCCGGCGGCCTCCGGGGGCTAGCATATCGCCAAATCTTGCGTAGGCGGCATCTCACAAGTCTGGAAGTGTTGTGGCGGTTGCAAACGCCCGGCACGCGTGTCCGGGGTATGCCCCCCTCCCGGACGGCGCCGCCGCCGGCACCTGGAGGGGGGAAACGGACGCGTCGGGTCTACACGGAGGGGATCTTGCTGTGGGTCTGGCCCGATTGTTGCTCCAAAGTGTTCCTATGGGCTGACCTAGCACAATCGGGCGGGGAGGTCCGCTGGTCAAAGCCCGTCCGTGCAAAGTCAAAGGGCTAGATCCCGTGGTCAAACGCTACAGGGTTAGGCGGGACGGGGGCCCTGGGGGGTAGCAATGCTACCAAAGCGTCACACCGGGCCCTCATACATGCGGGGTGGTGTGGTGGCATGTCCGAAGAGGCGGCACGCGTCTCCGGGGCGTGGCCCCCCCTCGCGGACGGCGATGACACGGTAGTAGACGTTCTGCGATAACGATGCGGCATGAATATTATTAAATACTCGGAGCATGATAAAATCATGAGTTTTTTTGAACGACGTGGGAACATGTGCTATAGGAACGATGGTATTTTTCATAATTTTTGGTGATGGAGAAGTATCCGAAAAATTCCCTCTACACGGATTGCCCTTCGCGCGTCTACGGTTGTGGCCGGCGGCCTCTGGGGACTGGCATGCCGCCAAATCTTGCGTAGGCGGCCTCTCACAAGTCTGGAAGTGTTGTGGCGGTTGCAAACGCCCGGCACGCGTGTCCGGGGTGTGCCCCCCTCATGGACGGCGCTGCCGCCGGCACCTGGTGGGGGGAAACGGACGCGTCGAGTCTACACGGAGGGGATCTTGCTGTGGGTCTGGCCCGGATGTTGCTCCAAAGTGTTCCTATGGGCTGACCTAACACAACCGGGGGGGAGGTCCGCTGGTCAAAGCCCGTCCGTGCATAGTCAAAGGGCTAGATCCCGTGGTCAAACGCTACAGGGTTAGGCGGGACGGGGGCCCTGGGGGGGTAGCAATGCCACCGGAGCATCGCACCGGGCCCTCATACATGCGGGGTGGTGTGGTGGCATGTCCGAAGAGGCGGCACGCGTCTCTGGGGTGTGGCTCCCCCTCACGGACGGCGATGACATGGTACCTAGAAGGGGGAAACGGACGCGTCGGGTCTACACGGAGGGGATGTAGCTGCAGGTTTGGCCCGGATGTTGCTCCCAGGTGTCCCTCTGTCGACGACCCCCTCCCCCTTCACTCACCTGATGAACTAAGCTACCCCCGCCCCCCCCCCCCCCCCCCCATCGACGACCCCCTCCCCCTTCACTCACCTGACAAACTAAGCTCCACATCGAGCACGCGAGGCGGCAACCATGGCGCTCCCATACCCGCGACCAGGCCACGGCCTTGGCGAACGAAGCTGCTCGAGTTCGGCGCCTCCCCTCCCCTCCCCTGTGTGTGGTTTCGGGAGAGGAGAGGGCCGAGCGGTTAAAAAAATAAAAAATCTATATGTAATTATAATACATAAAAATATAAAAAAGGAAAAATATAACTTTAAAAAATAAAAAATCTATATGAAATTAAAAAGGATAGATATAAGTATAAGAAGACATTAAAAAATTTATATAAAATAAGAAAAGTAAAAATAAAAATATGCCGACGGCAAAGCCGTCGGCATAGCTGCGGCCATACGAAAGCTTCTACGCAGATCGGTGACGTGGATAATAAAAAAGAAAAAAAATATGCCTACGGCTAAGCCGTCGGCATAGGTGCCACGTGGCGCCCTCACCTATGCCGACGGCTTAGCCGTCGGCATAGTTCACCTTATCCATTCGCTTGGCGACCCCGATCCACTCATTCTCTCCCCCACACCCCAACCTGCGCCGCCGCCGCACCCCGACCCCGACCTGCGCCGCCGCCGCACTCCCCACCCTGACCTGCCGCCGCCGCCGCACACCCCTCCCCTGCCACCGCACCTCCCACTCCACCACGCCCCCTGCCGCCGCCGCACACCCCACCCCTGCCGCCGCCCTTCCCCCCCTCCACACCCCCGTCGCCGCCCCCGCCTCCACACCCGCCGTCGCCGCCGTCTCCACCCGCCGTCGCCCTGGCCTCCCCCGACTGCGCGCTGTCCCGGCCTCCCCCGACTGCGCGCTGCCCCGGGCTCCCCCGACCCCGCCGCTGCCCCGTCCTCTCCCGACCCCGCCGGTGCTCCTGCAGCCGGCCGCGGCTCCTTGAGCCGGTCGCGGCTCCGTCCGGCCCCGTCCCTCCCGTCCCCGACCGCCCCTGCCTCACCATCCCCTCCACCGCCGCGCCCCCTGCCACGCCCCTCTCGGTGAGCTACATTTTTTTTCATTTTTTTGCATTTTTTTCTACTGTTGGATGGATGAATGAATGCATGGATGAATGTTGGATGTTAGATTGTTAGGTTAGATGTTAGATGTTAGGTTGTTAGGTTGATATATATAGGTGAATGTTGGATTTTAGGATGTTAGATTGTTAGGTTGCATTATTTTTATCATGATGATCTTGTCATTTGAGATGTGCTCTAAAATTGGTATAAGATGAGTGATTATTTTTATCATGATGATCTTGTCAAAAAAATTGAACCGGACAAAATTTGACACTTGACAAAATATGATTTTTTTTCATAGTTTTAAGTGTCAGTGCTTAATGTTAAGTAGCTATGTGAGATGTGCTGCAAAATTATGATATGATGAGTGGTTATTTAATCATGATGATCTTTCTAAAAAAATTGAAGGACAAAATTTGACACTTGACGAAACATGATTTTTTTCATAGTTAAAAGTATCAATGCTTAATGTGAGGTGATGACCTAATTTTTTTTTCACTCGGTGTAATTAACAGGATTTGTGGTGTTCCATCTTCGTGGAGTGATTGTCGACGTTGGAGGTGTTGGTCCACGATCGTCCCTCTCCTTTGATCGACTACATCGGAGGGTGAGCAACAATTCCATGACCTCGTCCACTTTTTTTTCCATGTCACTAGATTAAATTTTCACATCAAGTCACGTAACCTAGGTCTCCCGTCCGAAAGGGTTGCATCAATAAATATGCATTCAATTGCATATTTATCACCGCAGCTCTTTCGGATTGTCCAGCGCTTTCCACGGACAGCCCGAGGATGTGTAGATTGGGTACGTTGTTCATGCTCTACCCCGTTCCGAGACAGGATTTCGGCGGCGCCTCCCTGTTGTTCTCCGGATGCACATTCTCTCGGCATTTTGCTGAGACGTGTATTTGGAGAACAGCGGGGAGGTGCTGCCAAAATTTTGTCTCGGAATGGGGTAGAGCATGGACAACGTACTCAATCTACACATTCTCGGGTGGGATTAGGACCCATCTTTACCTATTAGAGATGTAGGTGGATTAAATGTCGTTTCTCGTCAACCTTGTAAAAAATAAAATATTGATGTGAGTAATTTAAATGAATCCTTAATTTTGTTGTGTGGCTTCCAATAAAGCAAAGATGGCAGATAATCAGTGGATGTATAGTGGGTTTTTCCGTCGGAATCAAGTAACAACAGAGTGGGTCGAGAAAACTGATGTGTTTTTGAAAGAGATATTCCGTAGTCCAATGAGGATGGTGCCAGAATGCCCGTGTGCCAGATGTAAGAGACGTATCCGCAGAGTAAGAGTGAGATGACTAAGCACCTTCACACGCATGGATTTATGCCCAACTTTAATATGCCGATAAACTTTGCCCAGCGGGACCGTGGTAGAGAGGATGTGATACGACAACACGTCGCTGGTTATGAGGACGATGGGGTTAGAGACATGCTAGATGATGTCTTTGCTGCACAGCCGACACATCCGTCACATTCAGCGAATGAACCGGAGGAACCGGAGGAAACCGCAAAGGCCTTCCTGGAAATCTTGGCCTCGTCAAAGAAACCTCTCTATGAGGGTGCCAAGCTGTCTGTGCTGGATGCCATCTCGCAACTGATGGCAGTCAAGGCTGAGTACGGCTGTAGCCGAGGTTGCTTCGAAGCATTTCTAAGAGTATGGGCTAACAGCCTGCCTGAGGGCCATGATCTGCCGAAAACCATGTACGCTACGAAGAAAATCATGAAGGCGCTCTCCATGGACTATGAGAAAATACATGTTTGTCCAAAGAATTGCCTTTTGTTTAGGCATGAGTATGCGGATGACAAGTACTGTAGGAAGTGCGGTTCCTCTCGGTATATTGAGGTGGTCGATAAGCATGGTCAGAAGCAGCAGCTAAAAATCCCTGTGAAGGTTCTTCAGTATCTTGATTTTATAAAAAGACTGCAGCGCCTTTTCATCACCGAGGAGTCTGCCAAAATGATGAAGTGGCACAAGGAAGGGAAAAGGTACAATCCAAAAAAAATTGTACATCCATCAGGAGGTGAAGCATGGAAGTCATTCGATATAGAGTACCCGGAGGAAGCAGCCGAGGCTGGGAATGTCAGAATTGCTATAACAGGTGATGGGTTCAATCCATATGGTATGTCGTCTAATCCATACAGCTGTTGGCCTGTATTTGTTATTCCGCTCAATCTCCCTCCCGGCGCCATAATGCAACGCAAGACCATGTTCCTGTCGCTTATAATTTTGGGGCCTGAATATCCGGGGAAGAATTTGAGTGTGTTTATGCAGCCGTTGGTGGATGATTTGCACCATTCTTGGTACTTCCCGAGGTTGACATACGACCGACATCTGCAGAAAATTTTCTTGATGGAAGTTTGGCTACAATATTGCATGCATGACTTTCCCAGTTATGCCCTGTTCTGCGGATGGTGTACAAGTGGAAAGATGCCTTGCCCAGTGTGCATGCAGGCCTTGATTTTCATTTGGCTGAAGAAGGGTGGCAAGTATGTTGCATTTGACCTGCATCGACAGTTCCTCCCTCCAGACCATCCTGATAGGGAAGACAAGAAGAACTTCACAAAAGGCAAAGTTGTCCATGAAGTAAACGAGATTCCAATGTTTTCTGGTGCGGATGTGCTTGCTCAGCTGAAAGCTCTTAAGCCTGCCGGTGAAGGGAAAGGCAAAGGCAAAGGCAAAGGCAAAGCCACGGGCGAAGACGAGGGCGAGGGCAAAGGAAAAGGTAAATGGAAATTTTTTTGAAGGATATGGTGAGACGCACAACTGGACTCACATTACCCCCTTCACGCAGCTTTCCTATTTTAAGGACCTCAAACTTCCATACAACATAGACGTGATGCACACCGAAAAGAATGTCGCAGAGTCCCTTTTTCGCATGATCCTCAACATTCCTGATAAGACAAAGGATAATGTTAATGCTAGAGTTGATCAACAGAATATTTCTGATAGACCACGTCTACACATGCAACCTCCCACAGGCAGTCGAAAATCTTGGTTCAAGCCAGATGCTGACTTCGTACTTAAAAAGGATCATAAGATGGAGGCATTCAAGTGGCTGAAACACGTCGTGAAGTTCACTGATGGTTATGCGTCGAATATAAGTAAGGGGGTCAATCTTTCAATGGGCAGAGTGACCGGGCTCAAGAGTCATGACTATCATGCATGGATTGAGCGGATTATGCCGGTGATGGTTCGGGGCTATGTTCCCGAGCGTGTCTGGCGTGTGCTTGCGGAGTTAAGCCATTTCTTCCGCACGCTTTGTGCTAAAGAAGTATGTCCTGAGAAGATAAAAGAAATGCATAAGAAGGCGCCGGAGTTGATATGCAAGCTAGAGAAGATCTTCCCGCCAGGCTTCTTTACTCCGATGACACATCTCATTTTGCACCTCCCGAACGAGGTATTGTTGGGGGGGCCTGTGCAGAATCATTGGCAGTACGGCCCTGAGAGACAGAACAAGCATCTGAGACAGAAATGTGGAAACAAAGCTAAGATTGAAGCTTCCATAGCTGAGGCAGTTATCCTAGAGGAGGTGGCAGACCTCAGGACAGCCTACTATCCGGACCATGTTCCCACGTTGCACAATAAGATGTCTCGATACAATACAGAAGAACCCAAGTATAAACCCAAGTTGCCTCTATTCATCGGGCAAGGTGGTAGGGCTGGATGCTCGAAACCTTATCTCATGCCACGAGATGAGTGGGAGGATGTCATGTTCTATATCTTGCACAACATCAAGGAAGTTGAGGATGAGTGGATGAGGTAATACCTTTGCACCATTCTTTTAGTCAATTTGTTATGTTCACTTTGCCTAGTTCTTATACCGCTTTTCTTATTGTAGTCGATTCGTTGAAGAAGAATGGACGGGAATGCTGCCTCCTACTGAAGCGGAGGCACTTGCTCTTCTCCGAAAGGGTGCTGATGGAAGGAAAAATTTCGTTGTGTGGTTCATGGAGAAAGTAATTTTTCACACTTCCCTATTACCTATTTCAATTAAACTCATGCACCCTATAATTTCAATTAAACTCATGCACCCTATAATTTCAATTAAACTTGTAGGGAAATGATCCGAACACATCAATGGATGAAGAATTGAGATGGGTTTCCATGGGTTTTGACCCTGTCGTCATGACATGCCAAAAGTATGATGTGAATGGGTATCGCTTCCATACAGAGGAGCACCAGAACAGTCGGCCTGATCCCAAAACCATAAATACCGGAGTCTTCACTGAAGGAGATAATAAAGTAGATTACTACGGAAGGGTAGGAAAAATATACGAGCTTACATTCAAATGTGGCCGCGAACACCTAAGTCTCACTGTGTTCAAATGCCGATGGTTCGACCCCAAAAAGGGTCTAAGACATACGCCTTCTGTTGGTTTAGTTGAAGTTAAACCATCAACCGTCTATGCCGGAGCTGATCTCTTTATCGCCGCTACACAGGCCACACAAGTATATTATCTGCCTTACCCAAGCCAGAAAGAGTACCTAAAGGGTTGGGAAGTTGTGTTCAAGGTGTCGCCGCATGGTAAGCTACCGGACCCGAACGATGATGATTACTACAACATAAACCCCATGACATACGAGGGAGTGTTCTATCAATAGGAACATGATGACGTGGTCCGAAACAACGAGGATGATGACTTGGGTTATGTTGACCTGGACCCAAACGACGACGACGCACGGATTGATGGTGAGGCAGTTGTGAATCAAAGAGACATAATTATGCTTGAAAAGTTAAATGAAGACGCTGATGATGAGGAAGAGCCTCCACCTCCGTCAGACAACGAAGAAGATATGCGTGATAGTGATGATGAGACCGGTCCACAAATAGATTACAATAGTGATGATTCATATGGGTTCTAGAAAATGTAAGTTCTTTTAATGATCATGACAATAGTATGCTTAATGTGCTCTTCTGGTATTAATGTTTTTCCTGTATGCTTGTTTAATTGGTATCCTTACTAATTGTTTATTCACTTCTCTCAATGCAGGTTTGCTAATCATGGGCAAGTCCAGCGGCGCCAGTTTCCTCAGTAAATTCAAAGGACTTACTCGGAGTGGATGAGCCCACAAGGTTCCCGCCCGACTACGCGAGGATGACACCTCACAGGGAGGTGGAGGGGTCAGGAAGGAGACCCTAGAGGAGGAGGCGGTGGGGGGAGAGCCCCTAGAGGAGGAGGAGGTGGGGGAGAGGCAGCCGGGGCAAAAAACTCCGGGCCGTGTCTGAAATAGGAGGGTCTTCTTCGATGCCCTCCTATACAGAGGCACCTTCTGAGTCTGAGGAGGAGGAGTATGTTCCTGATGGCGAGGAGGAGGAGGGTGAGGAGGAGGAGGGCGAGGAGGAGGAGGGCGAGGAGGAGGAGGTCGAGGAGGAGGGTGAGGAGGAGGGCGAGGAGGGTGGAGGGGAGGTTGATCCCGAGTTGTGGGGTGACTTGCCACCGGGTGCTTCGCAGGGGTGGCTGCATGGTAATGCCGGACTACCTACACCACCTTCTATCGAGGAGCACAAGTGGCTCATTGAACCTGTGGGGACAGAGTAAGTGCCTCTCAATCATATTTTCAACACATCACAACATTTTCTTATTGTACACATGGCAATCATTTGATTCTTTTGCAGAAACTGGATCCTTCGCGGAAAGGGCCGTAAACTGAACAGCCTTATCACTGTCCTGTTGAAGGAGTTTTGGCCTGGCCTATTCTGCCCGCGGCTAGACAGGGACCCGCAGCTGCGGGTTTTGGCCACGAGCTGGGCCCACTACGAGGCTTGCAGCAACGCGGAGTACGGGACGGCCGCTAAGGCCGTGATCACCAAATTTTGGGTAAGTTCTCTTCTGAATCACTTGTCTTCAGTTTCGTTCATAGTTTATCATTGAATCACTCAACTCATGCCTTGTTTGCTTCTGGTTTATGCATGATTGCAGCAACTCTATAGAGTTCTTGACGAGCACAAGGCCAGAGCCGACGTGGTCTTGCTTGCGGCTGCGAAGAAGAAAGCTCGTCAGTTGCAGTACGAGGTGCGCTGGGTTGCCGTCTCGCAGTACTACCACATCTACCTGCAACAAAAGATGACCAAAACTCAAGCGCAGAGGCAACGACTTACCTTGAACAGGGAGCAGTTCATGATGGTAACTATTACTAACTTATCATTGTTTCAAGCAGTCAACTATATGTTTCGTGCTCACATGTCATGCTTCCAAAATTTGCATAGGTTGTTCCTCGTTGGTGCTATGGAAGGCATGATGGATGGGCGGGTTTGGTGGATAGGTGGCTCGGCGACGATGCAGAGTTTGCTGCCAAGAGCATCAAGGCCCGGGCTAACCGTGGAAAAGACGGGACACGCGGCTAAGGAAACAGGAACCACTAGGGCTTCAAGGCCATGAAGGTATATCTATATACATGATGCATTTTTGTTCTTCTTTACCGTCATGTTCTTATGTATGGCTAACTTCTGTTTGACGTTGCAGGAGGACAAGCTGAAGAGGCCGCTCTCAGACATTGAGTCATGGAAGCTGGCCCGCGAGCGGAGTCATCCCAAGGAGGGCGAGAGCCAGTACTACGGCAAGATCGAGGAGCACCTGGAGTCTTACACTCGGCACTATCAGAAGTTGCATCTGGATGTTCCTGTTCCTGAGGTCGCCCAGTCTCAGATCGACGACACGGCGGTGGTGGCCATCCAGGGGAAGTCACATGGCCGGTATCCGTGTTTCGATGGCTTGATAACTCCTTCGATCTTGTACACACGGCTTCGGTCTACCAACCCGAGCCAGTTAGAGAGTACGGGGCGTTCACAGACTCCCTTAGCCCGCCAGCATGCTGTAAGTACTTCCCCTTTATCTTTTTCTCTCTAGCATTCTCAGTTCATTTTCAGCATTGCTCACTTAGAAACAACCTAAATTATGTAGGCATATAAGGCCTTTGTCGAGCATAGGAATCTCGAGGTGCGAGAGTACTTGCAACGAGTGAAGGCAAATGATGATTACAACCGTCAGATGATGGCGGTTAGTTTTGCCCTCTTAAAACCAAGCTAAATTTTTGCACTTTCATTCCTTCTGACCTTCTAGTTTGCTTGTTTAACTAACATCCAGGCTATGTTGGCGTCTTGGAGTAACCGCACGGATCCACCACAAATGGGACCCCCACCACCACCTGTGGGAGAACCCCCACACGTGCCCACGTTTGATGAATGGGTGGCACTAGGCAGTGATGGTCCGGTTAGTACATTTGCCTACCTACTGGCAAACTAGTTCTCGTTCATTCAACACTATCATATCATATTTACCGTTAGAATCTTTTCTGAAACATGTAGGGGACCGGTGGCTCGACTACTGCTCCGTCGACCCCAGTCACTCCGATCTGGCAGAGTGATGGTGGTCGCGGTGGCGGTTTTGGCGGAGGTGGTCTTGGTGGTGGTGGTTTTGGCGGAGGTGGTCTTGGTGGTGGTGGTTTTGGCGGAGGTGGTCTTGCTTGATGTCGATGATGATTCCATGCATGTGGCCGTCGTGCCATGCCTTTCATGTTGCTACTTTTATGATGTTCCATGTCTTGCACTACTTTTATGTTCATGAACTTCCGCCGGTGATGATCTTTAGATGATGATGATGAACTTGACTATGTTTAGATGATGATGATGAGCTTGACTATGTTTAGATGATGAACTGTCATATTTCTTCATAATTCCATATTATTCTGCTTTGAAATGCTGTCAAATGAATTGAAAAAGAGAAAACAGGGAAAATAAAAAAAACTATGCCTACGGCAAAGCCGTCGGCATATATAAGCCCAGGAGTTACCAGGGCTTGCCACGTGGCAGATCTATGCCTACGGCAATGCCGTCGGCATATATTTTCATCTATACCGACGGCTTTGCCGTAGGCATAGCCCTGCTGCCAGGAGAAACCAGGGAAAGACACGTGGCAGTGCTATGCCTACGGCAAAGCCGTCGGCATAGATTCCATCTATGCCTCCGTAGGCATAGCACTGCCACCAGGAGCACCACGGGACGCCACGTGGCGGAGGTACGCCGACGGCTAGGCCGTCGGCATAGATTTCTACCTATGCCGACGGCCAAGCCGTCGGCGTACCACTGCCACGTGGCGTCCCATGACTCGTCAGCGCTTTTGACGGCGCCGTCCGTTGCCGTCAGACGGAAAAACACTGCCGACGGCTAAACTATGCCGACGGCTAACCCCGGCCGTCGGCATAGGGCCCTATGCCGACGGCTATACTACGCCGACGGTCTGACAAGACTACGCTGACGATATCTACGCCGACGGGTCTATGCCGACGGCAAAGGACCTATGCCGACGGCCCCTGGCCGTAGGCATAGACCGCGAGTCCGGTAGTGTCTCCATCAAGCAACATCCAGAGGCGGACATAGTCAAAGGGAAAATGTCTATCTCATATGACAGTAAGAATACTGTTGGTCGGGGCAAAGAAAGTCAGGAGGTGGCCGGCTGGCCGAATGCTCGCTGGTGCAAACCTCCTCAGGGGTGGCATAAGTTGAATGTGGATGGAGCCTTCGATGAGGAGCTTGGTGTTGGTGGAGCAGGGATGGTCCTACGCGATGATACGGGTGGTGTCATATACTCTTCTTGCCGCTACCTTAGAGCCTGCTCATCGGCTTTGGAGGCAGAGCTGGCAGCCTGCTTGGAGGGTATCAACATCGCAAGCGCATGGAGTACAGCCCCAATGATCCTTGAGACTGGCAGTCTGGTTTTTGCCAACATGCTTAGAGAAAGAGAGATAAATAGATCGCCATGTGCGTCCTTTGTAGGGCAAATAAAGAATCTTCTTGCGGAGATGAGTGAGAATGGTATATCTCATGTAGGTAGGAAGGGGAACATTGTAGCATATGAGCTAGCCAGGATGGGGAGAATAGAGCAGCGCACTGCGGTTTGGTTGAGCGGGGGGCCGGATAATATTGGCAACTTATGCCAAGCAGACTGTAATGATCCTTCTTAATTAATGAAAACCTTTCATTCGCAAAAAAAAAAAAGATAAACACGATCAGGTTGTCTGTGGTTTTATGGGTTCGTGATGTGACGTCTGAATCTGTGTTTGCGCGTCCACGTTGACTTTAACCAGTCGCCGAACACAAGCTTCTCAACGCCCGGTCCAACGCGGCGGCCGCAGCAGCAAAACCGTCCTTCACCCGCAAGGAACCACCCCCTCCAAATCCCCCGCAGGCCCACACCACCCCTCCAAAAAACAAAACCCACACCAACGCATCCAAACCACACGGCCACGACCGACCGATGGCCCAGCCACCGGCGGCGACGACTCCGGCAGCGGCGTACGGGTGCGCGGCGTGCGGCGCGGACCTGAACCTGTCGGCCTCCCACCTGTACCCGGCGGGGACCTACTTCGAGGCCGGGAACAAGGGCACGCTGTCCTTCAGCTGGGTGGACGAGTCGCGGCTGCGGTTCGCGGCGGAGGACCGGATCCGCCCCTTCTTCGAGACGCTCGACTACTGGGGCATCCAGCGGAAGCGCACCCGCGTCAGCTGCGACGCCTGCGGCAAGCTCCTCGGCCACGTCTACGATGACGGGCCCCCGCTCATGGACGGCACCGGCCAGCTCGGAATGGGCCCCAGCCAGGTCGTCCCCCGCCGGCCCAGGTACCGGTTCAAGGTCAAGGCCGTCACCGCCGCCGGTTCCTCCGCCGCCGCCGCGCGCTGACCGCTGAGTTGAGAAGCTTGATTCGTCCCGTGGCGATGCTTGCTTACAGTTACAGATGTGTTTCCTTCCTGCTGTAAATCAGTACTACTACTACTAGATGTAAAAAATGTGGAATTTACTGTGGATTGTGTGTGAAATCGAAGATGTTGTGATCATCAAGCTCCTGATCCGATTTGCTGTGAAAATCGAAGTAGGAGTAGTTCTGAATCATCGTGCTCCCGATCTGAAATTCTGAACAGTTCGCTGCTCTTTGGTGGCTTGGTGCCTTCGCCGCGAGTCGCAACCCAACCAGGTCAAGTCGCCACTCAGCCCGACCCGACCCCGACCCACAAAAGGAACCCAACCGACGACCCGACCCACACGACGCACCACCATGGCCGTGGCCGCACGCGCACGGGGCTCGCCGCTCCTCCGCGCCCTCGCCGGCACGAGGGCGCGGCCGCCGCTGGCCCGATCCATCCACGAGGGGCCCGACACCATCGACGAGCTCCTCGACCGCCACCTCTCCAAGAAGGGGCCCACCCCCTCCGCCATCCTCGACGACGACGCGGCGGAGGCCCTGGCGCGGCGGAGGCTGACGAGCTCGCGGCGGGAGGCGCTGGGGCTGTACCGGGACATCCTGCGCGCGACGCGCCTGTTCGAGTGGCCCGACGAGCGCGGCGTGCCGTGGCGCGACACGCTGCGCGCCAACGCGCGCCGCGAGTTCGAGGAGGCCCGCGGCGAGCGCGACCCGGAGGTGGTCGCGCGGCTCCTCATCGGCGGCCGCGATGCCGTCGACCAGGCCCTCGAGCGCGTCGCCGACGCCTCCCGCCGCATGGTCCAGGCCGAGGAGGCCAAGCGCCGCGGCGGGCCGTAGATCCCCCCACCCCCACCCCGACTCGATGCGCCCCATGCTTCCTCTTCTTCTTCAGCTGCTGCTGCTGCTTATATTTGTTAATTTGGTTGTAAAATTCCCTATGTGCGAATATTTATGTGATGTGACACAAAATGAATTGCTTATGAAGCATTTCATCCTTGTCAATTGTCATGCCCTGTTCTATCTTTGCCAAGAAATGTGACAGGAAATCAACTTCCATTTTGCATTTGATCCATGTATGATGTATGTGTGTTATACAACTATACACTGAGTTACCAGTAATTTCAAAATTTTCAGTTGAGAAAAATTGACTTTGTACATCACATCATCGTCAGTTACAAAAGTCAAAAGGCGATGCTTCTTCCAATCCGTGAGTAATCTCCATTGCCAGCAGCAAGACAAACCCTTGCTCTTCGAGCCGATGCGACGAGTACATGAGAGTTGATCCCTTATGTATGTTCCCTGAAGATTGTACTGGTGCTGGCACCAGAATTCAGAAGCTTTTTTTTAGAGCAAAGGAGGATCAGAATTCAGAAGCTGTGTGATGTCTGAATCTGTGACATACCAGCTGCAGCTTGTCATGAAACCATATCTGCGTCCTGGCGCTCTCTTGCTTTTGCTGAAATGCATTCAGGCTTGCCATCAACGATAACCATTCTGTTCACCAGTAGTCACCGCAGCAGCAAGACCCATCCGAGAATTGGTGATAGATATTTGTGTCGCCGACAACAATCCTCCGTCCCGAATATTTCGATATCAACTTCAGCGCATGATGGCAGTCGTTGCATATGCGCACGTTCTTCTTGACAAGAATTGGGGTTCTGGCCTCGGATGATATCAGACCAAAGACGACAGCCAGCCTCACACTATGCTTGTTGGGCTCTGTTGTTCTCCTCGACTCCAGAGAGGTTGGATCAGATTGATTTGTTGGGTCAACCATTTCTCCAATCTTTCCTGACAGAAAGTTGGACACTTCCTGAATCATCTTGCTCTGAGGGTGCGTCGTGTCCCCGTTGACAAAACTGCAGGAGATGCCATGAAGCTCAACTATGCTTGTTGGTTCTGTCCTTCGCAGCCCCTTCTCCTCCATCAGTGATCTTATTCTCTCGACATCGTTCCATCTCCCTGCATCGGCATACATGGAAGAAATAAGAACATAGCAACCTGTGTTGTCATGTTCCAGTTGGTCATGTTCGAGTTGAAATATCCTCTCTGCTGCGTATTCTGCTATATCCATGTCATTCCTATTCCTGCTTGCAGTCAGTAGGGAGCCCCAAACCCTGAATGTTGGATCTATTGGCATTTTTTCAATAAATTGCATAGCCTCTCTAAGATCACCTGCCCGACCAAGCAGATCTGTCATGCATCCGTAGTGCTCAATCTGTGGGATCATACCATAGTCACGTTGCATTGAGTTGAACTGCGTCCAGCCTTCATCTGTCAAGCCTGAAACACTGCAAGCAGTCAACACGGAGACAAAGGTACTCTCATTTGGTTGCAGACCATTACATCTCATCTCAGAGAACATCTCCAGTGCAGTTCTCCCCTGACCATGAATCGCATAGCCCATTATCATTGTGTTCCAAGAGATGACATCCTTACCTGCCATTTTGTCAAATATCTCTCTCGAGGACAAAACATCACCACACCTCGCATACATATGCATAACTGCGTTCATGATGAGAGTGCTCTCCCCGTAACCTAGCCTGACAATGTAGCCGTGCATTTGCCTGCATTGTCTCAGCAATCCCAGCAAAACAAACGCCGGTACTACTGCCGACATGGTGAAATAATCAGGGTAAAGCGGCTGATTCAGTAATTCAAGGAACAATGTGATCGCTTCAATATACATCTCCTTGTACATGTAGGCGGCGATCATATTGTTCCATGATACCAGAGTTTTGGTCGTCATCTGACCAAATACCTTCTCCGATGATTTCACTTTGCCAACTTTGCTGTACATCTCGAGAAGCGCGGTCTCGAGCACCACATGAGGAAGAAACTGTCTTCTGGTTATGTAACTGTGAACACTCCTTCCATACAGCGAGCTCTCAGTTTGAGCACAGGCAGCCAGCAAATTGATAGCGGTAACCACTTCCACCTGGTGGCCCTCTTCCTTCATTTGCACGAAGCAATCAAATGCCTCCTCGGGCCGTTCGTTCAGGGCATACCCACCTATCATACAATTCCATGTCACCACGGTCCTCAGTGGCATCGTCGCAAACACGCCCTCGGCAGAAGCAATGTCGCCACACTTGCAGTACATGTCAAGGATAGAAGTGCCAACCTTGACGTCATGCTCCATCCCGTGCCTGATCACATAGGCGTGCACCTCCCGCCCTTGCATCAGCGCAGATTCCAAGCAGCACGCGGCGAGCGCGGCTATGATCCCGACGCAGTCATGCTGCACCTCCAGCGCCTCGTGCATCTCCCTGAAGCAGCCCAGGGCCAGCGCCCCGAGGCCGTTGGACACGTAGCCGTCGACCATGGAGTTCCAGGTGACGATGTCCCTGGCCGGCATTCCGTCGAACACTCTCTCGGCGTCGCCCACCATGCCGAGCCTGGCGTAGAAGGCGAGGAGCGAGTTGCCCGTGTACACGTCGGCGGCCACCACGCCGAGCCTGATCGCCGCCGAGTGCGCCGCGCGGCCGTCCTCGAGCGCCCCGAGCCGCGCGCAGCACTTGAGGACGACGGGGAAGGTGAAGCGGTCGGGGCGCGCGCCGGCCGCCAGCATGGCGCGGTAGGCGGCCAGCGCGGCGCCCGGGAGGCCCGCGTCGGCGAGGCCCCGGATGACGACGTTGTGGAGGAACGCGTCGCGGCTGCCGGCGGCCGCCAGGGCCTCCAGGGCGGCGTCCATGCGGCCGGCGGCGGCGTGGGAGAGGACGAGCGACTTGGTGGCGCCGCGCTTGGGCCGCACGCGCGGCGGGGGCTCCTTGGAGGTGGCCGCGGCGAGGTGCTGGGAGGCGCAGGTGGAGGTGGTGGTGGCGGCGGCGGCGTGGGCGCCGCGGGAGGCGAGGACCAGCGGCGTGGCCATGGGTGGAGCACGGGGCCTATCCGGGAGGAGCCGAGCCAACCAAGCGAAGCAACGGGACAAGAAAGAGGGTGGTGACGTGTCGCCTGGATTGCACTGTCGTAACGGCGCTGTGAAGTGAAAATTACCTTCTCCAACTTCACCCAAGCTTCGGTTTGCATTCACATCATTTCTTTGGCTTCTTTGTCCGCGGCAAAGTCGAAGTCGCTTGCTCAAGAAAATGAGAAAGATGACTACAAATGTGATGTCTCGGCGTGACTTCTCGTAAAGGTGTGAGTGGGATATCTTGTTTACCGCTCGGTTAATTATGACAATTTTTACATGATTTTCTCCTAATTAACCAACAACTCTTTTCTGTCTAATTAGTCGATGAGGCAAATTTCTTTTTTTGGCTTAGTTTAAAACTAAATAAAATTCTTGGGCCTCTTCTGAATCACAACTAAGCTTATGAGTTATCCAGTGTATTTTATCCTCAACAATGTGGATATGGTTGGTTTTAGCCTACGGTTGCCTTACCAAAATAGTTGGCTATTCAAAACTTTAGTGGAGCTTTTATTTGCCCATGAATTGGCTCCAAGCACACCTGCTCCCTCCTTTTTCGGCTTATAGGGTCCACCTATTTTGATTTAAAGTCAAAACCTTTTATGTTTGATTTAGCATTTTGTCCATGTGTCACGCCATGAGCTCGTGGCATGGCAAAGCCTACCGAAATAGGTTTTGATTGTCCAGCATCAGCTAGGAATGACAAGTGCGTGAAAAATACAACTGCACCGGAGGTTTGGAGGGGTTTTGTTTGCTTTAAACTTCCTATAAAATATTGCCTCTAATATCTGAAGTAGTACAAGCTACTCCAGAAAATACTTGTGAGAAAACAGAGTTACGAGAACAAGCATGCATCACTGTAGCTGGATACAGATTGGGAAAAATGTATCAGCAGCAGATACTACAAAAATGTTTTGAATTTGCGACGAATTGTTCTGATGATCATCAGGTGTGATGATAGCAGATGTCCTCCGTAAGTTGCTAGCCCATGTTTCAAGACGCATGAATTATACACATTGCTTCCTTTTCAGGATCTGCAAAAAACACGTTTATTAGTTCATCGCTTTGACACGTCGTACAATGCACATTCCTCGAGTATATCTATATATCACACAGCTAAAAGGATCGATATGGTTGACTAGATGGGGGGTGAATAGGCAACTACCAATTTTTAGCTTTTCTTTACCAAATTAAACTCTGCATCAAAGTAGGTTGTCTAGATGTGCAACTAGGTGAGCAACCTATATGATGCAATAACAACAAGCATACAAGCAAGCAAGGGTAGAAACAATAAAGAGTTTGCACAAGTAAAGGTAAGAGATAACCAAGAGTGGATCCGGTGGAGACGAGGATGTGTTACCGAAGTTCCTTCTTTTGAGGGGAAGTACGTCTCCGTTGGAGCGGTGTGGAGGCACAATGCTCCCCAAGAAGCCACTAGGGCCACCGTATTCTCCTCACGCCCTCACACAATGCGAGATGCCGTGATTCCACTATTGGTGCCCTTGAAGGCGGCGACCGAACCTTTACAAACAAAATTGGGGCAATCTCCACAACTTAATCGAAGGCTCCCAACAAGACCACGAAGCTTCACCACAATGGAATATGGCTCCGAGGTGACCTCAACCGTCTAGGGTGCTCAAACACCCAAAAGTAACAAGATCCGGGATGAGTGGGGGAATCGAAAATCCCTTGATGGAAGTGTAGATCGGGGCCTTCTCAACCACTCCCGAGCAAATCAACAAATTTGATTGGCTAGAGAGATAGTTCGGGCGGAAATGAAGCTTGGAGTATTTAATGGAGCTTGAGCAATAAATGGAGCTTGGGGGAGGAAGAGGTGGGTGAGAAGGAGGAAGGGGACTCCCTTTTATAGTGGGGGCAACAATCCCGTTGCCCCCCACCAACCAGCCCCGCACAGGGCGGTACTACCGCTGAGAGGGGGCGGTACTACCGCCAGGCGACGGTACTGCCGCGCCAACCAGCGGTACTGCCGCGCCGAGGAGACTTAGTAGGGAACGGACCCAAATGCGGTACTACCGCGGTGGTAGGGCGGTACTACCGCTCCTGGAACGGTACTACCGCCACTACAACCGTGACTAGTGTCGCAAAACCCGACACGAGAAAAAGACCTCTCGAATCGAGGTGGTAGGAGCCAAACTACCCAGCGGTACTACGGTAGTGGGGTCAAGGGCGGTAGTACCGCTGTGGAGCGGTACTGCCGCTTGTGACCCTTCGGCCATAGTACCGCAGGCAGTGCGGTACTACCGCTGGGGCGAGAGAGAGAGAAGGGATCTCTCAAATAAGCTGAGGACCAGCGGAGGAGCCAGGCCCCCAGCGGTACTACTGCTGTGGAGCCACGGCGGTACTACCGCTGCGAAGCGGTACTGCCGCTTGTGGCTTCTCAGCGGTACTACCGCTGGGTGAGCGGTACTGCCGCTTAGACCTAGACAGAACAAGGAAGAGAGGAGAGATCTCTTCAATGGACAGGAAAAGCTCGGAGGGTAAGAAGATGATGTGTACGTGATGATTCCATCCAAGCAAAACCCCAGCGGACCCCCTCTTGATAGTACGGTGCCCTCTACGCAACTAGTCCACCTAGAAAGAAACGAAAGAGCTACACCGTCTTGAAATACACTCCGAGGGGAAGAAAGCGTCTCGTGCTAGGGGAGAATCTGAGAATAATTCAACGCACAAGATTAGTCCGCAAACATGTTGTCATCAATCACCAAAACTACCTTGAGAGAGATATGCCGTAACAATCTCCCCCTTTTTGGTGGATTGATGACAACAAGGGATTTGCGCAAGGAAAAGAATTAAAACGAATAAAACTAAGAACTACAAAATATAGACGGGCTCCCCCAAAATGTGTGCACCAAGATAAGGCACGACACACACATTCGGATCAACACTCCCCCTATATTTTATAGTCCAACAACACTAAGCACAAGATATATGAGAGAAGAGAATAAACAGGACAAGCATGCATCTCAAATATAAACTACAGTACTCTGAAGAGACATAAGTAATAAGGTAGCGATAGGGAACATATGTCTTACACCATATGACTAGGACTAAGGTCTCACACCAAACCAAACCAAAGAAGGAACACACAAGAAAACACAAGACGACTCAAAGCACGACACAAGAAGCAAATCCCTACACACTCTTCCCCTTTGGCAGCGAGACACCAAAAAGGGCATAGAGTGACACTACGAATCCAGGTGATGGGAGGGGAAGGTCTCAAACATCACATCTCTGCATCTTCATCGTGGGTCGAAAACTGCTCGGCATCGGAGTCGGTCCAGTGGCAATTCTGATGAATCCAGTCCTCCTCTTCAGTGATATGACCCTTAGACCCACTGACAACAGTTGCTCCCATCTGACGCATGAGCTCCTTGTGGTGCGTCCTGGCATGCTTCTCCGCCACATGAGTCATGTACTGACCATGAGACTCCATGCAGAAAAGCTTCTTCATCTTGCGCTTAAGCTTCTGTGCCCACGACGGTTCTGCACTAGAGGGGCCAAAGTTCTCCTCATGATCATCAGTAGCAGCCTCACCCTCGGTCCCCATGGCAGCAGCAGCAACAGCAGCAGACGGACCCCCTGTGGCAGCAGTAGCAGATGGACCCCCTGTGTGAGGCGCTGTCCAGTTGTCCTTCTTCCTCAGACGCTTGATCTCATGAGACACCAAGTCTCCAGTCTCTAGCAGCACTCTGGGATAAGTCTGTGCCCAGGCCCTCTCAATGAGCCTCATGATGAATGGACCATAGATAGGACACTTGCGCTCAGACACGGCAGATAGAAGTTCAGACCACATGACATGAGAGATATCCAGGCTCTCTCCAGTGCTTGCTTCCTTCTCATGCTGACAGAAAAGGAGCATGTCCACGAGGTAAGAGTGGACCATATCCAGATTCCCGATCCGAGGAAAGAGAGTCTCACGGAATATGCGATGAAGAATGTCCAGATACGAAGACAGCTCATAGGTCTTCTTCTGAGTGACTGGGTGAACCTTCACAGTGCAGTAGGGCCAAAGGGCTTGCTTGTGGGTGGATGTAGCATTGCGGTGAGGACGGAAACCGACAAGAGTCTCAAGCCCGGTATCCACCACATCAAATAACTCCATGAAAGCCTTCCACTTGATAGAAAGCAGCTTGCCATTGGTCATCCATGTCAGAGTCCTGTCGACATCCGTCCCAAGGTGGACGGTGGCATATAATTGAGCCACCAAATCCGCATCGAAATCCTTATTGAATTGCATGATCCTGAGAATGTTTAGCTGAGTGCACATCTGAAGAGCTTCGCCAAAGTACTCCGGATCCTTCTCCATGGCATCAGTGTCAATGGAGTGAACATCAACAAAAAGATTCTTCTTGGCCTTGATCACATCAAAGTAGATGGCAAACTGAAAACGGTTCCAGAACGGGCGGTTGACCAAAGTGGGTTCTTGGTCCACCGCATAGGGGTTGCGGCGACGCTTCTCCCAAAACTCTTTGTTGGTCATCTCAGTCACAGTCTTCCCTTTTGGCTTGTTGGCGGCTCGCTTCGATTGCTGAGGAGGTGGAGGAACACTTGCAGAAGCACTTACTGGAGGCGGTTGGGTGCTCGAGGAACCACCGGCAGGCTCTGAGGTGCGGTAGCGTTTTGATGTGGCACGCCCGGGGTTGATACGGCGACCTTGCTGCTCGGAACGGTCATCACCTGGAGCCAAACACAAGAAAAACGCGAAACAACCAGAAGGAACGAGCATAAGCCAACAAACACAACAAAAAGATCAAGGTAAGGCAGGAGAATGATGGAAATTGGCATGCAGCGGTAGTACCATGACCTGCCCGCGGTAGTACCGCCCCAAGCGGTAGTACCGCTCCAAAGGGAGCGGTAGTACCGCTCTAGGTCAAGCGGTAGTACCGCTCCAAAGGGAGCAGTAGTACGGCTTGAGGCGGACAAACAGCAGTTTCATAGCACGAGGCGGTGAAACAGTGGTTTCCTACTACCATGGTCAGATCCAGCACTACCGGCCTACCAAATTCAAAAATAATCCTACCAAACTCTAATCTAGAAAGTCTAGTTGCCTTCTCCAACCAACTCATGCCTAGATTTCGCCAAAAATCTAGAGATACAACCACCATTGCCCCTAAGAAACAAGAACTAAAAGGAGACAAAACGAAAGAAGGAACGGGGGCAATACCGACATCCATGGCAAGAGGACGAGGTGGGGATCGACACCACCAAAGGAAATGGAGAGGGACGCCCCGGAAACGGAGATCCGCCGGAGCCCTCCCGCGGCAAGAGGAGGCTGGAGAGAGGAAGAGACAAGAGGGGCGAAGTGAATGGGTATGGGGGAGAAGAAACCTCCCCCTGCCTCGACTTAACCCTCAGGTCCCGTCCCTCAGCGGTAGTACCGCGCTGGGGGGCGGTAGTACCGCTTATAAGTGGTAGTACCACGCACCACCAGCGGTAGTACCGCCCAACACGCCACGGCAACTAAACAGACACGGCTTTAGCTCGACGAAACGACAAAAACGGCAAGAGAGAAACAACAAAGCACAACAGCAAACGACCAAGACACACCTCTTCAAAAGAGGGTGGTGGCCGAGGCCACCTATGTTTGAGTCAAAAGGTATGGCACCGCGAAGATTTTAACCTTGGGCCCATGACCAAAACTCGTCTTTGAAGCACAAGTGCCATCAACAATGGCTAAGGTGAAAGACTTGATCAATTTATGCATAATGGGGGGAGGGAGAGTTCATTGAGCGAACAACACTCCCCCTATGTCCATGCCTACACCTAAACTAGACAACAAGTTGAGCGTGATAGGGTGTGCGCGAGTTCAAGCAACATTGCTCGAATCAATGATATTTAGCTCATGCCTTAACTCGCGAAATCTTGCTTCATCCAAGGGCTTCGTGAAGATATCTGCAAGGTTATCATGAGTGTTGACGTAGTTGAGCTTGATCTCTCCTTGCCTAATGTGACCCCGGATGAAGTGATACCGGATCTCAATATGCTTCGTCTTGAAGTGTTGCACCGGGTTGAGAGAGATCTTGATGGCACTTTCATTGTCACACCAAAGAGGCACTTTGTCACAAGTGACACCGTAATCCTTTAAAGTTTGCCTCATCCATAAGAGTTGTGCACAACAACTACCGGCCGCCACATACTCCGCTTCGGTGGACGAGAGAGACACACAACTTTGCTTTTTGGAAGACCAACTTACCAAAGAGCAACCAAGGAATTGGCACCCTCCGGAAGTGGACTTCCTATCCACTTTGTCTCCCGCCCAATCGGAATCCGAGTACCCTACAAGCTTGAAGTTTGATCCTCTTGGGTACCATAAGCCAAAGTTTGGGGTATGAGCCAAATATCGAAAGATTCGTTTGACCGCCACAAAGTGACTTTCCTTAGGTGCGGCTTGAAACCGTGCACAAATTCCCACACTCAACATGATGTCCGGTCTAGATGCACAAAGGTAAAGCAAGGATCCAATCATGGAACGATATACCTTTTGATCCACCACTTTACCATTGGGATCTAAGTCAAGTTGGCACTTGGTGGGCATTGGAGTGGAAGCCGGCTTGATGTCACTTAGCTTGAATCTCCTGAGCATGTCTTGAGTGTATTTGGATTGATTGATGAAAGTTCCTTCTCTTCTTTGCTTCACTTCGAACCCTAGAAAGAACTTCAACTCTCCCATGAAGGACATCTCGAACTTTGAGGTCATGAGAGCGGCAAATTCCTCATTGAAAGCTTTGTTAGGAGAACCAAAGATAATATCATCAACATATAATTGGCACACAAACAACTCCCCTTTGACCTTCTTAGTAAAAAGAGTGGGGTCGATTAGCCCAACTTCAAAACCACGGTCTTGTAACAACTCGGTAAGGTGGTCATACCACGCACGTGGGGCTTGTTTAAGGCCATAGAGTGCCTTATCGAGTTGATACACATGATCGGGAAAGTAGGGATCCTCGAACCCGGGGGGTTGCTTGACGTAAACCAATTCATTAATGGGACCATTAAGAAAAGCACTCTTCACATCCATTTGTTGTAACTTAAAGTTATGATGAGAAGCGTATGCAATCAACATGCGAATGGATTCAAGACGAGCAACGGGAGCAAAGGTTTCACCGTAGTCGATACCCTCGACTTGGGAGTAGCCTTGTGCTACCAAACGAGCCTTGTTGCGAATGATAATCCCATGGGCATCTTGCTTGTTCTTGAATATCCACTTGGTTCCAATGACATTATGGTTCCCCGTTGGCCTAGGCACCAATCTCCACACTTTGTTGCGCTCGAAGTTGTTGAGTTCTTCGTGCATGGCATTGAGCCAATCCGAATCTTCTAGCGCCTCATAGACCTTGTGGGGCTCCACACAAGAGACAAATGCGTGATGCTCACAATAATTTGCTAATTGTCCATGAGTGCTTACCCCCTTTCTTAAGCTTCCAAGCACATTCGTCATGAGATGATCCTTGGTGGAGAGCTTGGAAGCAACCTTGGCGGCACGATGCTCTAATTCCTCCTCGGTGGTGAGTTGAGGAGCGGTTACTTGATCATCTTGAGCGCCGTCATGAACTTGTTCTTGCTCCTGAACTTGCTCGGGGGAGAGAACTTGACCTTGGGCATCACTTGGTGTGTCAACACTATCTTGAGTATGATCTTGCCCTTGGTCTTGTTCATGAGGTTGAGTCTTTGGAAGTGTGTGGGCCTTGGGTTGGTGATGGCTCCACTTGAGTGGAGCATTGTCCTTCTCCTTCGGCCACAAGGGGTTCCTCAATGGGTAGGATGAAACCAACACCCATTCTTCTTATGGCTTGAGGAGGAATTTCATCACCTACATCACAAGTGCCACTTTGCTCCACTTGGGAGCCGTTATTCTCATCAAACTCCATGTTACACGTCTCCTCAATAAGTTCCGTGGATTTATTGAGGACACGGTAAGCATGAGAGTTTGTAGCATAACCAACAAATATGCCCTCATAAGCTCTAGCCTCAAATTTAGACAACCGAACACCTTTCTTGAGAATGGAACACTTACACCCGAATACCCGGAAGTACTTGAGGTTGGGCTTGTTACCTGTGAGTATCTCATATGGGGTCTTGTTCAAGCCCTTGCGGAGGTAGAGCCGATTGGATGCATGACACGCGGTGTTGATGGCTTCGGCCCAAAAGTTGTATGGAGACTTGAACTCCGCCATCATGGTCCTTGCCGCATCCATCAACGTCCGGTTCTTCCTCTCCGCAACACCGTTTTGTTGAGGGGTGTATGGTGCGGAATATTGATGCTTGATTCTCTCATCACTAAGAAATTCATCCAAGGTGTAGTTCTTGAACTCGGTGCCGTTGTCACTTTTTATTGTCAAGATCTTTGCATTGTGTTGACGTTGTGCTTCATTTGCAAAGTCAATGACGGTTTGTTGGGTCTCGCTCTTCCTCTTGAAGAAATACACCCATGTGTACCTTGAGTAGTCATCCACAATCACCAAGCAATACTTCCTACCTCCAAGACTATCGAAGGATGGGGGCCCAAAAAGATCCATGTGAAGGAGCTCCAAGGGCCTCTTTGAATAAATGATAGTCGTGGGAGGGTGAGCCTTCTCATGTAGCTTTCCTTCGATACAGGCACTGCAAGCACGATCTTTAACAAAGCTAACATTCGTTAGTCCACGGACATGGTCCCCCTTGAGAAGACTTTGCAAAGATCTCATATTGACATGGGCTAAACGGCGATGCCAAAGCCATCCCACAACAACTTTAGCCATTAGGCATGTCGCGGTCTTAGTGGGTCGCTCCAAAAAGTTAATCACATATAGAACATTCTCGACATGCCCAACAAAAGCTACTTTAAGAGTCTTGCTCCACAAGAGGGCCACGGTATCGATATCAAAGAAAGTGGCAAAGCCCATGATTGCAAGTTGACGAACGAAAAGTAAATTGTATGCAAGGGACTCAACAAGCATGACCTTCTCGATCGTGAGATCATGAGAGATGACCACCTTGCCAAGTCCCAATACCTTAGAGGATGAGGTGTCACCCCACTCGACATTGGTGGGTATAGATGGAACTTTGTGCACGTCCACCACCAAGTCCTTGCTTCCGGTCATATGATTTGTAGCTCCGCTATCGAGCAACCATGATCCACCACCGGAAGCAAACACCTACAAGAGATCAATGCTTGGTTTTAGGTACCCATTTTGTAATGGGTCCTTTGATGTTAGTAACAAGGGTCTTAGGAACCCAAATATACCATTCAATGTACTCATGAAGAGAACCAACAAATTTGGCATAAACATGCCCATCACTAGCACGGCATAACACATAAGAAGGATTAAAATCGCCGGCTTTGTTGGGAGGGATGACATTGCCCTTCTTGACATTGTTCTTCTTCTTCTCCTCGGGGGCACTCTCTCCCTCCCTCACAAAGGTTTGCATGAGGGGAGGAGGTCGTTTGGTCTTGCCATTCTTCTTCTTGTTCTTGGAGTCGGGCACGTACCCAACCCCTTCCTTGGCCACACCTCCCTTTTGGTTGATCAAGAGATCGTTGAGGTTCTTCTTGCCTTGTATGCAAGTCGCAATACCTCTCTCAAGTTGCTCCTTCAACTTAGCATTTTCCTCAACAAGATGTATATGCTCACAACACGGGTTAGTAGCATTTGCATTATCAATTAAAACCATATGAGGAAAAGTTGCTTTCTCCTTAGTTAGCTTCACTTGGAGTTGATCATGAGACTCCTTGAGACTAGCGTGAATACCCTTCAAGGCCTTGTGGGCCTTGTCAAGTATATCAAACTCCTCTTTGAGTCTAGCAAGATCAACCCCGAGTTTGGCCTTCTCGGAATTTAGCACATGAGAAACAATGAGGGCATGATCATAATCTTTCTTTAACTTAGCATGATCAACGTTGTGTGACTCCTCAAGAGCCAAACGAAGACCACGCTCTTCCTCAAGAGCATTGGAAAGATTCGAAAACTCATCGGCATAGTCACGACTATGCCCTTCCATCTTAGAGATGGTGTCTTCGTGAGCCTCGATCATGTCATTGGCTTCACCAAGTTGTTCCAAGAGAGCAACAAAGTGCTTCTTGGATTTTCCCTTGAGTTTGCCCATAAAAGCCTCAAACTCGTTAGCCTCCACATTAGCTCCCTCAAGTTCATTAATGCTATCCATTTGGGAAGGATGATTAATGATGGTAGTTTTGATGTTGGAGGTTACCTTGTTGGTGGCTTTAGCCATGAGGCACTTGGCGGTGATGCTCTCGTTGGGTGAGTCGAAGAGAGACACCCGTGACGTTGTTGCAATGGCAACGGAGGCCATGGCAACCGACTCATCATCTTCATCATCGTCATCATCCTCATTGTACTCTTCTTGCACAACCAAAGCCTTGGGAGGAGTCTTCTTGGTGAAGTTGTTCTTGTTGGGGAACGACTTGGCCTTGTCCTTTCGGATGAGTTTGCCACCATTGTCTTCCCTCTTCTCATACGGGCATTCCGCAACGAAATGACTCACGTTGCCGCAATTGTAGCAAGTTCTTACGTTGCTTGCCCCTTGTGCCACTCGAGTTGTTTTTGCTAAAGTTGGGCTTCGAGTTTTTCTTGCTCCAAAATTGCCTTGAAGCAAGTGCCATGTGTTCATGATATGCATACTTCGTATCTTTGGGGTTGCTCTCCTCTTCTTCCTCTTCTTCTTCTTCTTCTTCCACGGTGAGCTTGGCCTTCAATGCAAGGTTAGGCTTCTTTGCCCGTTGAGAACGGAGCACCGCATTGTCGGCGGTCTTGTCCAAAATGTTCATGGCCACAAACTCATCCAACACTTCGCTTGAGGTCAAAGTGTGGAAGTCCGGTCTTTGACGAATGACGGAGGACATGGCCTTGTGGTAGGGAATCATTGCCTTGAGGAATTTGCGCTTGATCCAATTGTCATCCGTGTCCTTGCTCCCGTGATCTCGTAGTGAGACCGCGAGTTTGGTTACTCTCCGATAAAGCTCACGAGGTTCTTCATCTTCCTTCATTGCACTCATCGGCCTCATCTTGTACCACTTCATAGTTGGAGCGTTGAATGCTTGCGCTTCCTCGGTAGAGAGATACGACACAATGCCATGCATCTTTGGCCAAGGCGAAGGGACGAAGATGAGGTAGGTCTTCGGGTGGAATTGCATCTTGAATGATGAAGAGAGCATTCTCATTGAATTGATTGTCCGCGGCTTCTCGAGGAGTGAAGTTGCTTGGATCATGTGGATAGAAACCTTCTTCAATGATTCTCCAAAGGTTAGTGTTCACATGGTTTAAATGACGTTTAAAGCGGTAAACCCAAGAATCAAAATCCTCATTTTTCACAATCTTAGAGGGAGGACCGGCATGATTCAAATGAGTGGAAGGAACCGGTCCACCATAAACAAGTGGTGGTTCCACATGGGCAAAGATGCCGGTGCCATTCTTACCACTAGAAGAAGGATCCTTTTCACTACTAGCTTCCCCCTTGTCGGGGATAGCATCCGACACCTTGTTGGCAGAATCACCCACTTTCAACGGTGCGGTGGATAGTTTAAGCCCCTCAAGAAATTTAGTAAACATGCTTTCAACTTCGGTCATCATGGAGGTTTTCAATGTCTCCAAGGCCACATTGAACTCCTCACAAGAGACCGAAGTTCCCCCATCTCCCGTAGACGAGATCGGATTCACACCGGAGTGTTCCTCCACACCGTCTACAGTATCAACCATACTCTTTGGACGGTAAAGTCCTTAATAAAGAGACGAGGCTCTGATACCAATTGAAAGGATCGATATGGTTGACTAGAGGGGGGGTGAATAGGCAACTACCAATTTTTAGCTTTTCTTTACCAAATTAAACTTTGCATCAAAGTAGGTTGTCTAGATGTGCAACTAGGTGAGCAACCTATATGATGCAATAACAACAAGCATACAAGCAAGCAAGGGTAGAAACAATAAAGAGCTTGCACAAGTAAAGGTAAGAGATAACCAAGAGTGGATCCGGTGGAGACGAGGATGTGTTACCGAAGTTCCTTCCTTTGAGGGGAAGTACGTCTCCGTTGGAGCGGTGTGGAGGCACAATGCTCCCCAAGAAGCCACTAGGGCCACCGTATTCTCCTCACGCCCTCACACAATGCGAGATGCCGTGATTCCACTATTGGTGCCCTTGAAGGCGGCGACCGAACCTTTACAAACAAGGTTGGGGCAATCTCCACAACTTAATCGGAGGCTCCCAACAAGACCACGAAGCTTCATCACAATGGAATATGGCTCCGAGGCGACCTCAACCGTCTAGGGTGCTCAAACACCCAAGAGTAACAAGATCAGCTAGGGATGAGTGGGGGAATCGAAAATCCCTTGGTGGAAGTGTAGATCGGGGCCTTCTCAACCACTCCCGAGCAAATCAACAAATTTGATTGGCTAGAGAGATAGATCGGGCAGAAATGAAGCTTGGAGTATTTAATGGAGCTTGAGCAATAAATGGAGCTTGGGGGAGGAAGAGGTGGGTGAGAAGGAGGAAGGGGACTCCCTTTTATAGTGGGGGCAACAATCCCGTTGCCCCCCACCAACCAGCCCCGCACAGGGCGGTACTACCGCTGAGAGGGGGTGGTACTACCGCCAGGCGACGGTACTGCCGCGCCAACTAGTGGTACTGCCGCGCTGAGGAGACTTGGTAGGGAACGGACCCAAATGCGGTACTACCACGGTGGTAGGGCGGTACTACCGCTCCTGGAACGGTACTACCGCCACTACAACCGTGACTAGTGCCGCAAAACCCGACATGAGAAAAAGACCTCTCGAATCGAGGCGGTAGGAGCCAAACTACCCAGCGGTACTATGGCAGTGGGGTCAAGGGCGGTAGTACCGCTGTGGAGCGGTACTGCCGCTTGTGACCCTTCGGCCGTAGTACCACAGGCAGTGCGGTACTACCGCTGGGGGCGCGCGCGAGAGAGAAGGGATCTCTCAAATAAGCTGAGGACCAGCGGAGGAGCCAAGCCCCCAGCGGTACTACTGCTGTGGAGCCACGGCAGTATTACCGCTGCGAAGCGGTACTGCCGCTTGTGGCTTCTCAGCGGTACTACCGCTGGGTGCGCGGTACTGCCACTTAGACCTAGACAGAACAAGGAAGAGAGGAGAGATCTCTTCAATGGACAGGAAAAGCTCGGAGGGTGAGAAGCTGATGTGTACGTGATGATTCCACCCAAGCAAAACCCCAGCGGACCCCCTCTTGATAGTACGGTGCCCTCTACGCAACTAGTCCACCTAGAAAGAAACGAAAGAGCTACACCGTCTTGAAATACACTCCGAGGGGAAGAAAGCGTCTCGTGCTAGGGGAGAATCTGAGAATAATTCAACGCATAAGATTAGTCCGCAAACATGTTGTCATCAATCACCAAAACTACCTTGAGAGAGATATGTTGTAACAACAGCAACATATGCAAACTACCTCGTGAAGGAAACTAAACAGGATTCTAAGATGGATTTTCTTTGTTCACTAGCCACGATACACATTAATATGTATTCAACAATACGGTGAAAACTAAAAAAAGGAAACAAATCGGCTGCAACAAAAACCATGTTCATTTAAGTACCTCTTGAAGATTTCGGAGCAGCCTTTCTTCCAAATCTATAGATCCAGTTCCAACAACGTTGCATCTTCTCGGTTCAGGTGCTTGAGTTGACTCTGCTGGCAACATGTCCGATTCTTCAACAAGAGAAACACTTAATGGGACCAGGAAAACATTGTAGACTGAATGGTTTTCCAGTGCCATTTTCTGTTAAAAGAACAAGTATTTGTTAGCCACATAATAATAATAGAAACATATAATCGATTCCCACATAAAATAAAGCTCGGAAAAGATCCACAAGATGATATGCAAATGAAACCAATGACATAAATATTGAACCACAAATAGAGACAGCAAGAAGCCATGCATGATCAAACATGGGCATGCTGCCGACATTGTAAGAATTGCTTATGAACTTCTATCTTGCAGTGGATTAAAAACAAACTCAATTTTCTATGCTAGTTCAAGATCTATATGACTTTTGCAGTGGAAAAACTCTCCAAGACAAAAATATTAATATAGAGAAATGAGACTTACTGTTGCCAATTTGGAAGCCATGACAACAAGTGCTGAACCCTTGCTCCTTGATTTCTTAGTCATGAGCACAATGTCTTCAACCGTGCCGGATTGCTTAAAAATCTCGTCCAACATTGCTGCCGAGTAGTAATCTATACCCTCTTCCCATGAAACCTTCAAGATATTACCCTCGTCTGTTTTTGGCCCGTTCCCTGAAGTTCCACCCTTCTTATCTACATGGGCCTAAAGAGAAAAATAACCAAGTTGTGGTCAGTACCAACATTTTAAATACAAATTGGCTTGGCAAATATCTTGCAGCGTACAAATAGACAATATCTTGCACAGTTTTGAAATCTACATTGACGGAAAGGAAAAGAGAGAAATCTTCCCCCCCAAAAAAACTTTCTTCAATGTTAGAAAAACGAAAACACTAACGCCCACACGCATGGATCCTCATCCAACCAATTCTGCACGTATCTTGGCGCATTCTAGCAGTTTTTGTGTGCTACATAGGACTAAGCTGGTGTGTGGGCATTCATCCGGTCGCCCACATGTCCTTTTTCACCACATGGAGGGCTAGTGTGTGGGCGTTTAACAATTCGCCCACACATCAGTTTTCACACATGCAGAGGGGGCTGGTGTGTTTATCACTTCGCCCACACGCCCGTCTCCTCGCCCACACCCAAAGCTGGCGGTTGCCATGTGTTTCGGCAGGGTACATGGCAACTGCCCTAGCTTTACTTGTAAGCAGGTGGCAACTCTTTTTTACCTGAGTTGTCATGTGTTTTTGCATGGTACATGGCAACTGCCCTAGCGTGCACGTAAGCAGATGGCAACTCTTTGCCTTTACATGGCAACTGCCCTGGCGTGTTTGTGAGCACACGGCAACTCTCTCTTTTACCCGAACATGTTTTTTTGCCATGCCTTTTGGTAGTGCTACACGGCAATTGCCTAGTGTTAGTGGGTGGCAACTCCTAAAGTTTTGAAATCATGACAACTGCAGTAGACCAGACCATACATGGCAACTGCAGTTGAACAACCATGGCAACTGTAGTTGTCTGACATGGCAACCGAAGTTCAGCGACATGGCTATGAGGCCTGACGTACGGGGCGTGTGAGCGTTATCTATTTCGCCCACACACACGCGTGTGAGAGGGATCGGGGGAGAAAAAAAGAGGTGTGTGGGCATTACTTGTTTTGCCCACACGTAGGTGTGTGGGCTGTTCCTCTTATACACCACACAAAATGTGTGGGCAGACCCTCTAACGCCCACACGTGTGGCACTTATCGACGTGCTAGAAAAAACAATGATGTCAAGGAAGATGTTTGATGCTGGAATAATCTACTCCCTCCGTCCCATAATGTAAGACGTTTTTTGACACTAGTGTAGTGTTAAAAAACGTCTTACATTATGGGACGGAGGGAGTAGATATGGTCACATACTCACATGGCTACTTTGGATGATAAAAATAATTTTGCTGATCCGGTTGACGATAAAGATTTTCTCCCGTTTTATATTATAAGAGCATTACTAGTAGAACCCTCAAACCCTCACTGACATTTTAAGGGTCCAAAAATGATCTTTTTGTGCACTTTTATGGGTTGAAAAACAGGGGCAAAGATTAGAACCCTCAAACCCAACCCTTATAACGGAATATTCTCCATGAACGACGTTGTCGTTGCGCGCGGGAGGTCGACGGGGCGGCCGCCGGCGACTAGCAGCGGCGGTCGCGGGCGTGGGCGCGGGAGTTGGGATGATTTTTCCCTCCCGCGTGAGGATAACCACCAAATGAGGGTTGGGGTAGGTTTTGCTTCCCAACCCTTACTTTTGAGGATTAGGAGAGGGTTTGAGGGTTGGACCTTTAAAATTTTTTTGAGGGTTTGAGGGTTAAGGGGTTCTAGTCTACGGCTTTTTTCGACAAAAACTATAAAAAAATCAGTTATTTTTAAGAGTTTGAGGGTTTGAGGGCTCTACTAGTAATGCTCTAAAGCAATGCTAATCCAGTTTTAGAGTGTTAACCTACAAATGTGTTGTATGCTCATCTGTAAGGCTACAACTGCAGTTGCAAACGCTATCCCCTCTGATCAACTGCATCCTTCAGGAATACTGATTTAGAAGTAAGCTAGTTTTAAGGTGCATCATTTTACTTTTTAAATCTAGGGTCCCGATAACTGTCACACGTGTGGTGTATCGGATAGTTGTACCACACGCCTCGTGTGGCATGGACAGCAACCAGCCCACACACTTACATGTGGGCAAAACAACTAATGCCCACACACATCTTTTTTCCCTCCTGAACCCTCTCACATGCGTGCGTGTGGGCGAAGTTGATAACGCCCACACGCCCGTATGTCAGGCCTCGTACCCTTCTGGTCCCGCACGCGACGCGTGACGTCCATCGCGCGCCCGCAGTTGCCATGGTCCAGACCCTCGTCCATGTTTGTTTATCTGCAGTTGTCATGTCGCTGAACTACGGTTGCCATGTCGGACAACTGCAGTTGCCATGGTTGCTCAATTGCAGTTGCCATGTATGGTCTGATCTAATGTAGTTGCCATGATTTCATAACTTTAGAAGTTGCCACATACTAACACTAGACAGTTGAGAGAGTTGCCATGTGCTCACAAGCATGCTAGGGCAGTTGCCATGTAATAAAAAAGAGTTGCCATATGCTTACGTGCACGTTAGGGCAGTTGCCATGTACGTGCACGTTGGGGCAGTTGCCCTGTACCATGCAAAAACACATGACAACTCGGTAAAAGACAGTTGCCATCTGCTTACGTGCACATTAGGCAGTTGCCGTGTACCCTGCAAAAACACATGGCAACTCGGGTAAAAAAAGAGAGTTGCCACCTGCTTACAAAGCACACTAGAGGCAGTTGCCATGTGCGCTGCAAAAACACATGGCAATTAGCAGCTTACGTGTGGGAGAGGAGACGGGCGTGTGGGCGAGATGGCAAATGCCCACACACCAGCCTTTGTGCGTGACTGAAAACTGATGTGTGGGTGAACTGCTAAACGCCCACACACCGACCCCTCCGTGTGGTAAAACGGATGTGTGGGCGAACTATGTCACACACCACACACACGCCTTGTCCTACGTGGCACAGAAAAATCAGCTAAATTGTGTCAAGATTCGTGCATATAATACTGAACGGTGATGGATGCGTGTGGTCGAGATGATCAACGCCTACACGTGTAAAACGAATAAATAGAATAGATTCAAACGACAGCGAGACATTACCGAAGTCGAAGCAGAGCCACAGACATGAGCGTTAACATTTCCGTAAATCTAAAGTTTAAAGATGTTCCTAACATCATTCATAATCCCAAAAGGCAAGCAGCGATTGTAACTGCAGCAAGAGTACTACATCGCTATCAATCCTGCACAGTAAAACGAATAAATAGAATAGATTCAAACGACAGCGAGACATTACCGAAGTCGAAGCAGAGCCACAGACATGGGACGTCCTGGCAGCGAAGTCATTCAGTACGCGCTCGATATCGGCAATGTTCCGCTTCTCCTCTCGCTTGGCGAGCTCAGCAGGATCGACGCCTCGGCCGGCGGCAAAGGCGCGCTCGCGCTCCTCTAGGTCTGAGACGGCCTTCCGCCGCTTGAGCCCTCTCGCCTTGGCGCGGGCGGCGGCCTCGCGGCGGCTGCGGAGGCGGGCGTCGAACTGGCGGCGGAGGGACTCGTCGCGGAGGAACTTGTACGAGCTGGTGAGGCTCTGGAAGTCGGCCGTGGCGTTGGGGTCGTCGGGGCGCTTGTCGGGGTGCCGGAGCCGCGACTGCGTCCGGTAGGCCTTGTCGATCCGCTCGACGCTCAGCGCCGCGCCCTCTCGCCCCATCCGGGAGGCGGAGCACCTCGTAGTGGTCGACGTCGTCAACCTCTCGCCCCATCTCGGATCAGATGCCGACGACGCGTGTGGATTGATAGCAGGCTCTGTGCCCTGCGTGTGGTTCACCGAGGAGGCGGGAGGCGGCGGGCGGCGGGCGACGGGAACGAGAGGCTGTTGGGTCTGGTTCAGCCAAAAACACGTAGGGGCAGTGTGGGGTCGAACTGTAGATCGTGCCCGATTTTGAGATGGACTCTCTCTGCTCCGCGTCCGTGACCGATCGGGCTTCCGTTCCGTCACCTTCCCGGCCGTCCGATTACACCCGCGCGGTGGCTAAAGCATCTCCAGCGGGTGATGTAAGTATCTTGTGCACCTAACATGTAGTTTTACATTATCAAAAAGTGAATTTTGAATCACCTCAAAGCTTGTTTGCACCAACAAATATGTAAAATAGGGCATCATTTTGCTACACCCGGTGATGTATGTTGGACACGAAAACATGGAAACATTATAAATTTAGATAAAACATGCAAATTTCAAACATAGTTTTGATACAAACTAAAATCGTAGTTCCGATACAAACTAAAATCGTAGTTCCGATACAAAGATTCTTCGACTACAAACTACTACAGACTGCTCATTGGGAAGGTAATCCTAGTCGATCTCGAAGGCCAACGAGTTGGCCTCCTTTTTCATCGAGTTTGAACTATTGAGTACGACTACCGTCCAGGGGCCAGCCTCGTCCCCCTTCCTCTTATTCTACTCCTTCACGTTCTTTGCCTTGTTCCGCACACATAGAAATCATACTTTGTCTGCACAAGGTGCGGATGTTCCGCTGCAAACCTTGCCATCATGGCCTCATCCTGCAAACGAGCGCCGCACTAATCAAGAATGAGTTGTGTCTCATTCTTCTACGCGACAGTCGTCATCTCGATGTCGAGACCGACGAATCCCGCATTGACCTAGTTGTCAATCTCCGGGAAGTTCAAGTGGGACTTCGGCCGCCCGAGGCGCAAACAAGCCTTGTCGAATGCGCGGGCGGCGATGTCGGGCTCGTCCACGTGCTGAGCCAGTAGCGCACTCCTTCCTACATGATCTCGACCGAGTAACAGGCGGATTCACGTCGATGCATGCCGTGGAAGCCGATGGAGCTCCTCGAGTGGAGGCGTGGCGGCATCACGGCGGCGGTCGAAACGGGCAGAGAGAGGCCGGTGGAGACGGGGTATCTGCGGCGAAGAGTCGTGGCGGCGACGACTTCAACAGACAAATTTGGTGGCGGTGGCGAATTCGGTGGAGGCGGTAGCTCGGATGGTGGAGAAGGGCGGGGGAGGCGGGGGCGAGGCCGAATCTGCAGCGGATTCAAGATGCATGAATTATACACATTGATTCCTTCTCTGAAACTGTAAGGTCAAAAACACCGTCATTAGATGATCGGTTTGACACAACATACAATGCGCATTCCACGAGTATATCTATATCACACAACATCATATGCAACTACCTTGTGAGGGAAATTAAACATAATTCTAGGATGAATCTTCTTTGTTCACTAGCCGCGGAACACATGAATATATACTTAACAAATATAGTGGAAACTAAAGAGGAACCAAAGCGACTGCAACAAAAATCGTCCTCATTTAAGTACCTCTTTAAGCTTTCGGCATGTCCATGGTTCGAAATTGCAGAATCCAGTAACATCAGTGTTGCTTGTTCTCGGTTAACGTCTTTGATTTGACTTTCCTGGGACCAGAGCAACACTTAATGGGACCGGGAAAACATTGTAGGCAGAACGGTTCTTCAGTGCCGATCGCTGTTAAAAGATCAACAAGTATTGGTTAGCCACAGAATATTAACATATAATCAATTCCAAAAGATAATAAAGCTTGCAAAAGATCCAATCCACAAGATTTTATGCAAATGAAACAATGACACCAATATTGAAAAATCAACAGAGAGAGCAACACACCATATGGACAAAAAACATAGGCATGTAGACAATGTTTAGAATTGCTTATGAATTATGAATTTGTATCTTGCAGTGGATTAAAAACGAACTCGATTTTCTGTGCTAGTTCAAGATCTACTAGACTTTTGGTCAAGGTGGAAAAATTCTCTGAGGCAATAAAGAAATATAGAGAAATGAGACTTACAGCTGCCTCTTTGGAAACCATGACAACAAGTGCTGAACCCTTGCTCTTTGATTCGCTAAACTTGATCACAATGTCTTCAACCGTGCCAAATTGCTTGAAAATCTCGTCCAACCTTGCTGCAGTGTAGTAATCTGCACCCCCTTCCCATGAAACCTTCAAGATCGTACCATTGTCTGTTTTTGGTTCGCTCTCTGGAGCTCCATGTCCCTAAAGAGAAGAAAGAAAAGTTAGAAAATTCAATTAGGCAAATCTCTTGCAGCTTAGAAATAGACAATATCTTGCATATTTTTGAAATCTACGTTGACGCTAATTAAGGAAGAGAGATGAGAAATCTACACACAGAGAAAAAAAATCTACAATGTTCGGATGAAGCGATGAGCCGATGATGTGTCAAAGGAAGATGTTTGATGCTGAATAATCTAGATATGTTCACATGGCTACTTTGGATGATGAAATACATTTGCTATCCTGTTTTAGAGTGTTGTAAGTTATAACCTACAAATGTGTTGTATGTTCATTGTACTTTTTACATGTAAAGTTTAGAGAAATTCCCCAAAATCATTCATCGTCCCAAAAGGCAAGCACCAAATGTAACTGCAGCAAGAATACATCGCTATTTATCAATCCTGCACAATATATAAGACGAACAAATTGAATAGACTCAAAGAAGCGTGAGACATTACCGAAGTGGAAGCAACGCCAGAGATGCAGGACTTCTTGGGAGCGAAGTGCTCATCCAGCGTGCGCTGGATATCGGCAGCCATCGGCTTCTCCTCCCGCTTCGCCAGCTCGGCAGCGTGGACAGCGAGGCCTCCGCGGGCGGCAAAGGCGCGCTCGCGCTCCTCTAGGTCTGAGACGGCCTTCCGCCGCTTGAGCCCTGTGGCCGCGGCGCGGGCGGCGGCCTTACGGCGGCCGCGGAGGCGGGCGTCGAACTGGCGGCGGAGAGGCTCGTCCCGGAGGATCTTGTACGAGCTGGCGAGGCTCTGGAAGTCGGCGGTGGCGTCGGGGTCGTCGGGGCGCTTGTCGGGGTGCCGGAGCCGCGACTGCGTCCGGTAGGCCTTGTCGATCCGCTCGACGCTCAGCGCCGCGCCTTCCTCGCCGGACGGGAGGCGGAGCACCTCGTAGTGGTCGACGTCGTCGTCGCCCTCTCGCTCCATAACCGCCATCGGGGAACCGGCCGCAGTTCGGCGAAACCTAGCCCCTCGGCATAGTGCGTGTGGTTCGGCGTGGAGGTTGTACGCGCCAGCCGAGCTAGCCGGCAGAGGGCGGCCGCGCTGGAGACCCTCGGCGGCTGGAGGCAGCAGGCGACGGGAACGAGAGGCGGTGGGGAGCGCGATTAGGGCTGATCCAGCCAAAAAGACATATGGGCCATGTCGTGCCCGATTTTGAGATGGACTCTCTCTGCTCCGCGTCGGTGACCGATCCGTCACCTTCCTGGCCGTCCGATTACACACGCGCGGTCGATAGGGGCATCTCCCAGACCTGATATATCTTCGTGTAAAGAAAGAAAAACACCTGATGTATCTTGGACACCCAAAAAGTAGTTCTACATCACAAAGCAGTGAATTTTGCATCACCTCAAACATGTTTGCTCCGACAGATGATGTAAAATTCAAGTAGGACATCATTGTGCTGAAACAAGTGATGCATATCGGGCACGAAAACATCAAAACATTGCAAACACATTAGCCAAAAATCACACGCCACACACCTCCTCAAGCAAATAGGAGTATCTTAGAAGTATATATCGTCATCGTCCACGGATAGGCTGGGCTTCCTGGTGTGATGCGCATGTGCTTGAGCGAGGAGCAACAAAAATCTTGGAAGTGACATGATTCGCAAACAAAAAAATCTAGAAAGTGGCATGGACAATCTTGTGGTTATGCATGTTTTCGTGGACCTTTTTACAAAGTTGACTGGCACACCGTTCTCTACGTGCCAGTGCTAAATAAACAAGGTGAGAAACTAAGCTAAGTATTTGTTTATACCTAGCTAATCTGATATGAAAAAATTGTAGACATATCACAAGCGATAGATTTCAGCTGGTACATGTTTCTACTTGTACTGGATGTTGAGTGCGCCAACACTGCGTGCGATGTGCGATTTTAACTTGATAATGCGAGAGAATGTCTGCATCCGAAGATATACACAACCTAATCATCCATGGTTCAAATCATAAAGAAACACACAATAATAAGCTTAAAAACACGCTGAAAACTCGGTACCATGCAACTGAACACAAGCATTTTTTAATACTTTTTTAATATATGCTACTTATGCTTATCTATTCTGAAACTGCATCTGCAAGGCACTGTTTGTCCTGCGTTCCAGATCGATGCCGCTTTATTCGTGGGTTGGGTTGTGTAACACCTCGGGAGTAATGCAATAGTAACTCCACGCTGATGATGCCAAGTCATCATCTTTAACATGCTATTAGCCATTAAGATTCAAAATCCTTTTTAATTCAAAATTCAAATAGTGGTAAAATAAAACTTCTTAAAATAAATAATGAAAAGTGTTCATGTTATTGCAAATAATCCCAAAGCAATTATAGAAACAAAGACAACATTTTATAAAATATCTAAATGCCCTAAAACAATTTAAACAGTACACATTCAACCCCTTTTAATACACTTTTCCTATTATGGAAAATTCAAATTTACTCCTATGCCTGCCAAACTTTTTGTGCCAGTACGAAATGTTGTAGTATATTTAAATACCCAAGCTCCATAATTTTGCAAAGTCATTTGGTGGCTTATTCAATTGCAAACAATGGTTGTTTTAAATTTCAGAAAAAGAAAGCCCCTGACACCTATTGTGCCACTGGGCCTAATGCCATAGTGCACCACAACCCAGCGTGCACCTTACACGGAACAGCCCACCTCCCGGTCATCCCTAACCTCCTGTTCACCCTCGTCACCATGGAGCACTCGTGCCCGCACACGCCTCCGATTGCCACACGTCATCCATCCGGTGACTTCGCGCGAGGATAAGAACACCCCGAGTCCCTCCTCTCTCTCCTGGACGAACCCTAGGTCACTTAGCCCTCTCCTCTTCGTCGCCCCCATTGATTTGGTGCGCACCGAACGGAGCCATCGCCGCCGCGTTGACGTTCTCGTGCCCCGAGGCCTCCCCGTGCCACGGGAGGTTGTCCGGGAGCTCCGCCGCGTCGACACACGCCGTCCGCGCCGTACCGCGCGAGCCTGGATCAACGCCATCACCGGATCGGGCGCGTCCCTCTGCTTCGGCCGCCGTCGTCCCGTCGCGTCGCCTCACCTCTTCGGTCCTCCTCGACCCGTCCCGAGCTCGCCACCGACCTCACCGGCGAGCCCTCCTCCAATTCCCCCTTCCTCAACCTTGATCCATCGCCGTGTTCGCCTGCACCCGACGAGGCCGCCATGGACGGAGCTCTGCTCCCGTCCGCGCAAACACCGGCAGCCCGTGTGGCTTGCTCGCATGGACGCGGGCGCGCTGCAGCTGCTGCTCTCTCGCCGCTGCGCTGCTGCTCAAGCCGCCGCGTTCCTACTTCCGCTGCCGCTTCTTTGCTGCTCCGCTGCGGCTCTTCACTGCTGGCCGCCGCAACTACCCTCTCGCCCTGCTCGCGTGCCGCTCCTACTACCTCCCTTTCCTGCCGTTGCTCCCGAAGGCCCTCGGCGAGCCACCCCGCGCGCGCCCTGAACCCCTGACCGCTTCCTGGACGTGCGCCCGTGTGCGCCGCGCCACAGCCTGGCTTCTGCCGCTGGCTCTCTACCAGGGCAGCCGCGCTCGCTCGCGTACGTGCCCGGCCGGCTGGGCTCTGCCTAGTAAGGCCGGCCCCTTTTGGTATTAGATTAGCATTAGTTTAGTTTCTAATTAACTTAATAGCAAATGACAGGTAGGACCACTGCTAATTTTAAGAGATAATTAAAACCTGTTAAAAAATAGTGTATGACAAGGGGTCCCACTAGACCGTTGACTAGTCAAACGTGGACCAGTCAACTGCTGACTGGGCAGTTGACTGGCCCCACCTGTCAACCTCATGTACACTTTGGCCTTCGGCAAATTTGACAATTTTGACCTTGGGATGAAATCAATTCACGGAATGAACTGTCCGTGAAACTATTTCACAGCACTGACCCTTTTGTGTAGCGCCCGCCACGCAGGCGCCACACCCTATGGTGCAACGCCCAACTCTGGGGCGTTGCACGGCTGTCCACCGTGGCAGCCCTTGGGCCCGCACCCAGTAGTGCAGCGCCTTCGAGCTAGGCGCCACACATGTAATGTGCAGCGCCCGGCCCGTAGGCGCTGCACTGTGACTTATCCAGCGGCTTGGCCCCCCCCCCCCCCTCCCCCCACCCCACACACCCCAACCCGAGCTTTGCCCCCTCTCCCACTCTCTCTCCCTCTCAAATCCTCTCCCAAATCTTGCAAATTTGAAGAATTTGTCCGTGGATTTCGAAGTCATACCCTCCCTCAAGGTAATCTTCTCCGATCCCCTTGTTTTGATCCAAGTAATGCTAGTTTGGGGAAACCCTAGTTTTGTTTGGATCTAGAGATTTGCATGGAGATGTGAGATCTTTGTTTGCCAATTTCCTATGATTAGGCTTTGTTAGTATGTTAGGGTTATTCTTATGGGTGTTCTTATGTTGGTGCTAGGGTTATGGTTAGGGTTAGGATTAGGGTTATTGTTAGGGTTATGGTTATGGTTAGGGTTAGGGTTAGGGTTGTTGTTTGATATATATATATTAGGGTTTGTATTCCGTGTTAATCCTTAAATTAGCACTCATGGAAGCAATGTTACGTTGTGTTGTTTGAATGCTTATAGGGATGGGAAGAACATGTGTGTTTGTTCATCATGGGAACAAAGACACCTTCTTGAAAGGCAATATTGAACCAGATCCGGATGAGCTTGATATGGTGTTTGATAGTAGTCCTAGCTATGCGGAGCTCTTGCAACAAGTGAGGAAAGATTTGAATTGGATGGACCCTAGTGATATCGTTGAGTTGGAGGGAAGGCATAATGTAGGTTTTGGAATGCACATCCATTGGAAGACAATGCATATCAACTCGGAGCAACGTTGGGTTGCATACAAGGAAACGGTGGCCGATTCACTTGACAAGGCTCTTGAGTTATTTGCAACGAAGAAGGTTGATTCAAATTTGCATTTGGACTTGAACCGGAAACCCTCCCCTTTGGTTGCTAGTAGCCCCCCACCCTTGAAGCGAGATGAAATTGTTGAACCTCTTTTGACCCAAGAAGTGAGGCCAACATTGAGCCCGTTTACAAACAACGAAGATGAAGCTTTGCAAGAGGACAATGATGAGTATGCGGACGATGACAATGAAGTTGATCTCCATGACAACAATGTGGGTGATCTTGACAAATATCATTTGCAAGAGACAATGGACCATTCCATCCCTTTTTCCCGTGCATATGCATCAGATTCGGATGACGAAGGTCCCGATGAACAAGTTGATGAGGAGGGGTTCACGGTGAAGGAGGCCGAAGCTTTCGAGAAGGTATTTGGTCGGGATCACAAGACACCATTGTTCAAGGATGTTAGTCTCGCGGATGAAGCCGTTGTGGATGGTGGCAAATCTATATCTCTTGGGGTTAGGCCAAGCTCTCACCGTGATTTGGGAGACGACAAGAACCGGATTGCTAAAGGGTGTAAGTTAGAAACCTTGTTGGAATTGAAGATGTGGCTCGACAATTACTCGGTTACGCATTATCGTCCACACAAGGTGGTGCACTCGAACGTCAATGTGCGCTACACGGTTGCATGTGCATGTGAAGATGAAATATGTCCGTGGATTGTGCGTGCAAGACCATGGAAAGGAGTTCCCGCTTGGCACGTAGTGAGTTGTGTGCCAACTCACATGTGCCCAGGCAAAAGGGTGGATGGCAAGATTGTATCCCAAGACCACAGACAACTCACGTCCGAGTTCATCGCTTACAGGCTCTCCAACTCAATATCCACACTTCCAACAATGAGCGTCCAACATGTCATTGACTTTGTGAAAGCCATCTTTCATTGCAAGGTGAAGTACGGCAAGGCATGGAAGGCGAAGCAAGCCGCATTTAAGATGTTGTATGGTACTTGGGAGGAAGCATACAACCGAATCCCTAGGTTGTTGTTAGCCATGGCCGCCACAAACCCGGGCATGGTTCATGTTGTCGAGCCTCATGGGCACCAAACAACGGTTTATGAAGGAAAGAAAGTTCGAGTATTTGGCCGTGCATTTTGGACGTTTGAGCAATGCGTTAGGGCTTTCGAACACTGTAGGCCGGTCATCGCCATTGATGGCACGTTCTTGACCGGACAATACAAGGGGACCTTGTTGGTTGCGATAGCAAGTGATGCCAATAACCGGGTGTTGCCATTGGCATTTGCTTTGGTTGAGGCGGAGAACAATGACAACTGGGAGTGGTTTTTGCGTCTTTTGAGGACGAAGGTGTTACCCGCTCAAAGGGAAATTTGTGTCATATCGGATCGGCATGCAGGAATTCTTAACGCGGTGGAGATTGACATTCCCGGGCATGCTCCGTTGCACCATCGATGGTGCATGAGGCACTTTTGTTCGAACTTCTATAGGGCATGTGGCCTTAAGGAGTTGGCCGATTATCTTCAAGATTGTTGTCTTGCTTTCTCCGAGAAGCGGTTCGCCACTTTGTTGAACAAATTGCTCGCTAACAAAAAACTTGATCACGGGGGTCAAGACTTTATGAATAGGCACATTCAACACCGGAACAAGTGGGCACGTGCTTTTGATGAAGATGGCCGGAGATACGGTCAAATGACAAGCAATATGGCTGAATGCTTCAATAGGGTGCTCAAAGGTGCACGTGGATTACCCGTGACGGCAATAGTTCAATACACATTTGACAAGATGAATGCGTACTTTCTAAAGTACTCGATGGAAACTGATGCACAGATAGCGGGTGAGAACCCGCGCAAGTACAAGTACAAGTTCCCACCCAAGGTTGATGAATGGTTAGAATTTCAATCACGAAAGGCGGACTCAGAAGAAGCTATATTATATGACAATGAAGAGTGGAAGTATTAAGTGAAAGAGCCAGGAGGAACCAAAAACGATGGCCGACAACATGGAGGTCGGGCTTTCAAGGTGTCTTTAACACAATGTGATTGCTCTTGCGGGAGGCCATTGTTGCTTCATATCCCATGCTCACATGTATACCGCCGGTCGTGTTAGAAATGTGGACATCAATCACCCACACACCGTGAGGGAGTTGGAGTTCTCAATCATGACGGTCAAGAAAACATGGGCTCCCCGCTTTCACCCATACTTTGACCAATCACAATGGCCGGAGTACCATGGAGTTCAACTATGGCCGGATCCGGAGTTGAAGGTTGTTACACGGGGTAGACATAAAACAAAGCGTTTTAGAGGCGACATGGACGGATGGGGCCATGGTGGTCGCCGCGAAGCGGGAAACGATCAATCCAAGAGCCTCGTGAGAGCTCCCGTTGTGGGGATTGCAAAGGTCATGGCCACAACAAAAGAAAATGTACGAAACCAAGGAAAAGGTCCAAGAAAAATGATGCAAGCACTAGCCAACAAGAAGCTACACAAGGGAGCCAACCAAGTGGTAGCCAACAAGTGCCAAGCCAACCAAGAGGTAGCCAACAAGTGCGAAGGCAACAACGTGGTAGCCAACAAGTGCCAAGGCAACCAAGTGGGAGCCAACAACGTGGTAGCCAACAAGTGCCAAGGCAACCAAGTGGGAGCCAACCTAGTGGTAGCCAACAAGTGCCAAGCCAACCAAGTGGGAGCCAACCTAGTGGTAGCCAACAAGTGCCAAGCCAACCAAGTGGGAGCCAACCTAGTGGTAGCCAACAAGTGCCAAGCCAACCAAGTGGGAGCCAACCTAGTGGTAGCCAACAAGTGCCAAGCCAACCAAGTGGGAGCCAACCTAGTGGTAGCCAACAAGTGCCAAGCCAACCAAGTGGGAGCCAACCTAGTGGTAGCCAACAAGTGCCAAGCCAACCAAGTGGGAGCCAACCTAGTGGTAGCCAACAAGTGCCAAGCCAACCAAGTGGGAGCCAACCTAGTGGTAGCCAACAAGTGCCAAGCCAACCAAGTGTTAGTAAAAGAGGATCTAGGCAACAAAGAGGTCGGCAACTAGGACTTACAAGAGGCCGTGGTGGTGGTAGTCTAGGCCGTGGTGGTGGTAGAGCTCGTGGTGGTGGTGTTGGCCGTGGTGATGGTCTTGGCCGTGGTGATGGTCTTGGCCTTGGTGATGGACTTGGCCGTGGTGATGGACAAGGGCAATGTCGTTATAGAGGAATGTTTGGATACCTCGATGGACCATTTCCGTATGTTGCTCACTAACTATAATGTTTCAAATGTTCTTGTTTTTCATATGTTCTTATTTTTCATATGTTCTTCTTTTACATGTGCTTCCATTTGTTTTTATTGTCTTTACTAACCATTATGTTTCACTCATTGTAGGTATGGCGGCTTCCCAACCCAACAAACCAATAATGAAGGAGGATGGCGAAGATGAGATGGCGGGATGGTGGGAGAAGGCTGCGAAGAAGCTTAGAGAGGAGGATGCAGCCAAGCTAAAGAAGAAGAAGGAAGAGGAGCTTGAGGAGAAGAGGAGGGCAGAAGAGAGAGCGTCAAATGCGATGCGCGCTAGGGAGCAAGAATTGGTGAGGAAATGTGAGGAGGCACAGAAGAAGAGTCAAAAGGATTTTGAAGAAGGAACCATGAAGCTTTGGGCAATTGTAGCTGAAAAAAAAGAGAGGCTCCGGAGGCTACGGAGGAACCATACCGATAAGGGCATGCATCTGCACGCGCCACCCATCGGAATCGGTGCTCATACATAGAGGATTCCCATCGATAGGAAGACCGGTGATCATAGCAATATCCTGGAGCGTCACTGTCATCTCCCCGGTCCGTAGATGGAAACTATGTGTCTCCGGCCGCCAATGATCAATAAGCGTGGTGAGTGCTGGAGCATTGTTGGGTGGCGTCGACCGTCTGACCATATGAATGAAAGGGAGAAGTCCTGTCTCCCTTACATACGGTGTGTATCGCTCATCATAGAGCATCCACCCAAGGGTGACCCCGTGAGAACGAAGCTTCAAAGGTGCAAGCTCCTACAAACAAACAATTCATAACATTACATATGGGGCATTTGTGTTTGAAATAAATACGAAATTCATAAAACAGGCCACTTTCATTATTACCCGCTGCTCCACCGCCATAGCGTACGACCGGTGTTGTTTGTCCCAGTGATCATCGAGAAGCCAAACCATCCTAACAATTTTGAAAGAAAGCTTTCTTGTCAACACAATTATCTTTTGAATACAAATAAACTAAAGTACGCCTACTAGATGCAACCGTACCAATCTATGTATCCAAGCATATCAAATCAAACAAAACTAATAAACTAGGATTTCACAAATAACTAGGCCTACTTCATACAAATAACTTTTCCATAAACTATGCCTACTTCATACAAATAACTCTTCCATAAACTAAACTAGGGTTCCACAAATCAAACAAACAAGGGTTGTAATACATGCAAAGTTCTAATACATGCAAGATTCAAATCTAATATAATCAAACAAGGATTCCCCAAATCTTCTAAATATCATATTTTCTATGGATAGAAAGAAGGGGATCGGAGGAGAGTACCTTCTAGGATGGATTGGTGAAGAAATGCACGGACCAAATCATCGGATCTGAAGGATTTGGGAGAGGGGATTGAGAGGGGGAGAGGAGGAAGCCGCCGGCGCGCCTGTTCTGTAACTGCTGGAACGAATGGGTGGGGTGGGGGGAGGGGGAGGGGGAGGGGGCGGCTGGCATAAGTCACAGTGCAGCGCCTATGGTCCGGGCGCTGCACATTACATGTGTGGCGCCTAGCTCGGAGGCGCTGCACTACAGGGTGCGGGCCCAAGGGCTGCTACGGTGTACAGGCGTGCAACGCCCCAGAGCTGGGCGTTGCACCGTAGGGTGTGGCGCCTGCGTGGCGGGCGCTACACAAAAGGGTCAGTGCTGTGAAATAGTTTCACGGGCAGTTCATTCCGTGAATTCATTTCGTCCTAAGGTCAAAATTGTCAAATTTGCCCTTTGGCTGGGTACACTTTTGGGTACCCTTATCCATTTAGCTATTTATTCGAATTATTAAATGAATCCAGGAAATCCTAGGAAATAAACAAAAACTTTGAAAAATAATATAAAATAAACCGTATCTCGGATGAAAATACTTTGTACATGAAAGTTGCTCAGAATTTCGAGACGAATCCGAATACGCAGTCCGTTCGTCCACCACACATCCCTAGCATAGAGAACACGCAACTTTCCCCCTCCGGTTCATTTGTCCGAAAACGCAAAACACTGGGGATACTTTCCCGAATGTTTCCCCTCTTCACCGGTATCACTTGTCCCTACGTTAGGTCACCCCTAGCACAACGTATTGCCGCATCTTGCTTTGTGTTACATTTGATTGCTCTGTTATTTATTGTGTTCCCCTTCCGTTACTTATTTCCGATAGACCCCGAGACCGCTGCCGATGTCCGTGTGTTCCACTACATCGAAGATGACCCCTCCTTCTTGCCAGAGCAACCAGGCAAGCCCCCCCTTATCACCAGATATCGCCTATTCTTCTCTCTACTGCTTGCATTAGAGTAGTGTAACATGTTACTCTTCCCGTTAATCCTATCCTGATGCATAGCCTGTCATTGTTGCTACAGTTATTGATACCTTACCTGCATTCCTAAATGCTTAGTATAGGATGCTAGTTTATCATCAATGGCCCTACGTCCTTGTTCATCTGCCATGCTATACTATCAGGTCGTGATCACTCGGCAGATGATCACGGGTATATACTTATGCATATTATATGATACCTGTGGTGACTAAAGTCGGGTCGGCTCGTAGAGTACCCGCGAGTGATTCACGGATTGGGTCCGAAAGGACATTTGTCCCGACGGCCCTCTGAGTGGATCTTTGTGGCGGAGCGACAGGGTAGGTTGAGACCATCTAGGAGAGAGGTGGGCCTAGTCCTGGTCGGCGTTCGCGGTTACTTCAAAATAACATGCTTAACGAGATCTGGGTATTTGATCTGAGTCTGACCATTGGCTTATACGCACTAACCAACTATGCGGGAGCAGTTATGGACACTCGACGTCGTGGTATCAGCCGAAGCCTTCGTGACGTCAGCGACTGAGCAACGCGCGTCGGGTTGGATTGGAACGCCTGCTCTTGTATAACGGAGGCTAGGTCTTCTCGCCGGCCGCATACGCAACGTGCAGGTGTGCAATGGGCGATGGGCCCAGAACCTTGCGCCATAGGATTTAGACCGGCGTGTTTACCTCTCTGTTGTGCCTAGGTAGGGCTGTGATAACCCGCAAGTATAGGGGATCGCAACAGTTTTCGATAAGTAAGAGTATAAAACCCAACGAGGAGCTAAAGGCAGAACAAATATCCCCTCAAGTTCTATCGACCACCTTTACAACTCTACGCACACTTGACGTTTGCTTTACCTAGAACAAGTATGAAACTAGAAGTACTTTGTAGGTGTTGTTGGATAGGTTTGCAAGATAATAAAGATTACGTAAATAAAAAGTAGGGGCTGTTTAGATAAAGAAACAATAAAGTAAATATAGCGAGAGTGGAAAAGTGGTGGTAGGAGTTGTGAAATTGCACCTAAGCAATTGACTACTTTACTAGACCGATAGCAAGTATTATGTGGGAGAGGCCAGTGCTAGCATGTCATCCCTGACTTGGAATTCTATGCACTTATGATTAGAACTATTAGCAAGCATCCGCAACTACTAACGTTCATTAAGGTAAAACCCAACCATAGCATTAAGAAATATTGGTCCCCCTTCAATCCCGTATGCATCAATTTCTATGCTAGGTTGAAGCTTCTGTCACTCTTGCCCTCCAATACATAGTCCTATCAACATACAACTAACCCTAGGGTGTGATCCACGCACGCACTCATATGATGGGCACCAAAGGACAGCAACATAACCACAAGAAAATTAAATCAATCATAGCGATTCATCAACCACCGATAGGACAACGAAAATCTACTCAGACATCATAGGATGGCAACACATCATTGGATAATAATATGAAGCATAAAGCACCATGTTCAAGTAGAGGGTACAGCGGGTTGCGGGAGAGTGGACTGCTGTAGATAGAGGGGGGAAGGTGATGGAGATGTTGGTGAATATGGCGGAGGTGTTGGTGTAGATCGCGGTGATGATGATGATGGCCACGGCAGCGTTTCGACACCACCGAAAGATAAGGGGAGAGGGGGCCCCTTCGTCTTCCTCTTCCTTGACCTCCTCCCTAGATGGGAGAAGGGTTTCCCCTCTGGTCCTTGGCCTCCATGGCATGGGAGGGGCGAGAGCCCCTCCGAGATTGGATCTGTCTCTCTGTCTCTCTCTATTTCTGCGTTCTCAGATTCTACCCTTTCACCGTTTCTTATATTCCCGGAGATCCGTAACTCCGATTGGGCTGAATTTTAACACGATCTCTATCTGTATATTAGATTTCTTGCGGTGAAAGAAGGGCATCAACCGCCTTACAGGGTGGCCACGAGGGTTAGGGGCGCGCCCAGGGGGCAGGCGCGCCCCCTGCCTCGTGGCCACCTCGTGGACCGTCTCGCATGGATTTTTCTTCCCAAAAATCATATGTATTCCAAAAAAAATCTTCATCAGTTTTTATCCCGTTTGGACTCCGTTTGATATGGATATTCTGTGAAACAAAAAACATGCAACAAACAGGAACTGGCACTGGGCACTGGATCACTATGTAATCCCGAACATAGTATAAAAAGTTGCCAAAAGTATATGAAAGTTGTAGAATATTGGCATGGAACAATCAAAAATTATAGATACGACGGAGACGTATCAGCATCCCCAAGCTTAATTCCTGCTTGTCCTCGAGTAGGTAAATGATAAAAAGATAATTTTTGATGTGGAATGCTACCTAGCATAATCTTGATCACATATCTAATCATGGCATGAATATTAAGACATGAGTGATTGATATGTCTCCGTCGTATCTATAATTTTTGATTGTTCCATGCCAATATTCTACAACTTTCATATACTTTTGGCAACTTTTTATACTATTTCTGGGACTAACATATTGATGCAGTGCCCAGTGCCAGTTCCTGTTTGTTGCATGTTTTTTGTTTCGCAGAATATCCATATCATACGGAGTCCAAACAGGATAAAATTGACGGAGATTTTTTTTGGAATATATATGATTTTTGGGAAGAAGAATCCATGCGAGACGATGCTCGAGGGGCCCACGAGGTAGGGGCGCGTGCCCTGGGGAGGCAGGCGCGCCCCTGACCCTCGTGGCCACCCCGTAAGGTGGTTGATGCCCTTCTTTCGCCGCAACAAAGCTAATTTCCGAATAGAGATCGTGTCAAAATTTCAGCCCAACCGGAGTTATGGATCTCCGGGAATATAAGAAACGGTGAAAGGGAAGAATCTGAGAACGCAGAAACAGAGAGAGACAGAGAGACAGATCCAATCTCGGAGGGGCTCTCGCCCCTACCATACCATGGAGACCATGGACCAGAGGGGAAACCCTTCTCCCATCTAGGGAGAAGGTCAAGGAAGAAGAAGAAGAAGGAGGGGGGCTCTCCCTCTCGCTTCCGGTGGCACCGGAGTGCCACCGGGGGCCATCATCATCACCGCGATCTACACCAACACCTCCGCCATCTTCACCAACATCTCCATCACCTTCCCCCCTCTATCTACAGCGCTCCACTCTCCCGCAACCCGCTGTACCCTCTACTTGAACATGGTGCTTTATGCTTCATATTATTATCCAATGATGTGTTGCCATCCTATGATGTCTGAGTAGATTTTCGTTGTCCTATCGGTGGTTGATGAATTGCTATGATTGATTTAATTTTCTTGTGGTTATGTTGCTGTCCTTTGGTACCCATCATATGATTGCACGCGTGGATCACACCCTAGGGTTAGTTGTATGTTGATAGGACTATGTATTGGAGGGCAAGAGTGATAGAAGCTTCAACCTAACATAGAAATTGATGCATACAGGATTGAAGGGGGACCAATATATCTTAATGCTGTGGTTGGGTTTTACCTTAATGAACATTAGTAGTTGCGGATGCTTGCTAATAGTTCCAATCATAAGTGCATAGAATTCCAAGTCAGGGATGACATGCTAGCAGTGGCCTCTCCCACATAATACTTGTTATCGGTCTAGTAAAGTAGTCAATTGCTTAGGGACAATTTCGCAACTCCTACCACCACTTTTCCACACTCGCTATATTTACTTTATTGTTTCTTTATCTAAACAGCTCCTACTTTTTATTTACGTACTCTTTATTATCTTGCAAACCTATCCAATAACACCTACAAAGTACTTCTAGTTTCATACTTGTTCTAGGTAAAGCGAACGTCAAGCGTGCGTAGAGTTGTATCGGTGGTCGATTGAACTTGAGGGAATATTTGTTCTACCTTTAGCTCCTTGTTGGGTTCGACACTCTTACTTATCGAAAACTGTTGCGATCCCCTAAACTTGTGGGTTATCAAGACCTTTTTCTGGCGCCGTTGCCGGGGAGCAATAGCGTGGGGTGAATATTCTCGTGTGCGCTTGTTTGCTTTATCACTAAGTAATTTTTATTTGTTGTTCTTAGTTGTTTTCTATCTTTAGTTATGGATATCACTACAGGAATCCAGTACTTTGCCGTCTACCACGGCGGACGGCAAAGGCACAGACGGCTGACGGCAAAGAGCTTTGCCGTCAGCGGCGGACGGCAAACAGTGACGGCAAAGACAGGGTCGGCAAACAGGTCCTTTGCCGTCTGCTTCTTATGGCGGATGGCAAAGAGCCCTTTGCCTACAGCAGCGGACGACAAAGAGGAGGGACGGCAAAATACTGCATGTTAGTCTGTTAGGCGGCTAACAGCGGCCTTTGCCGTCCGCCAGCGGACGGCAAATTTGAGCGCCTCTTTGCCGTCCGCCAGTTGACGTCAGCAATATGTCAGCGCCCGCTGTGTTTTGCCGTCTGCCCGGCGGACGGCAAAGGCAAAGTCTTTGCCATCAGCTTAGCTTTGCCGTCCGCCACGGTAGGCAAATTTGCCAAATGGCCCATCCCTCAAGAAGCACAGGTGGGTGCCACGTGCCCCCTTTGCCGTCTGCCACCGACGGCAAAGGGGTCTTTGCCGTCTGCCGCGGACGGCAAAGAGCCTGCACTGCCTCTTTTTTATTCTGTTTTTCTTATATCCAACAATTACCACAACAAATATATCACAGCACATATATATCCATCACACAAATATCCAGCACATATATATCCAACATAATAAATATCCATCCATACATACATAGTAGGTTGCACATAGTTCCATCGATCCATACATATTACAATATGCAAAGTTTCATCATAGCAATCTAGTTTCATCATAGCAAGCGAGCAGAATACAAGAAGTGCATCAAAGGAAAAAACAAGCAATCCATCATAGGAAGCTGGCTTCCGTGAAGTGAATGAAACCTGCAAAATGACAAATAAGAAAGTTAGAAAAAGAAGACTAGAAGAAGAATTAGACTAGAAGAAAAAGAATAGAAGAAGAAGAATAGAAGAAGAAGTATATGCCATTTATTAGCTAACTTAGGTGAAATGTATCGTTTATGAGCTAACCTAGGTGAAATGGGTAGTTTATGAGCTATCCTAGGTGAAATGGATCATTTTGGAGCTAAGTTAGGTGAAATGGGTCGTTTATGAGCTAACCTAGGTGAAATTGATCATTTTGGAGCTAACTTAGTTGAAATGGGTCGTTTATGAGCTAACTAAGGTGAAATGCCACGTTTTTGAGCTAACTAAGGTAAAATGGATCGTTTTTGAGCTAAATTAGGTGAAATGGGTCATTTTGGAGCTAACCTAGGTGAAATGGGTCATTTTGGAGCTAACCTAGGTTAAATGGGTCACTTTAAAGCTAACGTAGGTAAAATGGATCATTTAGGAGCTAATCTACGTAAAATGGGTCATTTTAGAGCTAACTTGGATAAATTGGATCACTTGTAAGCTAACTAAGGTAAAATGAGTCATTTTAGAGCTAACTTAGGTAAAATGGATTGTTTATGAGCTAACTAAGCTAATTATGCAATTTTTGACATAAGTAAGCTAAGTACATATCGTTTTAGAGCTAACTTAGGTAAAATGGATGGTTTATGAGGTCAGTAAGCTTATTAAGTCATTTTGGAGGAAAAGAAGCTAACTCTAGGTCATTATGGTAAGCATATTGGAGGAAATAAAGCTAAGTCTAGGTCTTTATGCATTTGTTAAGCAAAACACTAGAGAAACTTACCGTGATCACGGAGGTGTAGGAGCGGGCTGGCTCGCGCCGGTAGCTGGAGAAGGATCGTGCAATGCGTTTCTGGAGTTAAGCTGCACCAAAGATCATTTCCAATGTCTCGTTAGCATTATGACACTCAAATGTTAAGACTAGCAAGTAATGTCCATTCAAATTAAACTCACCGTGCTCCCAGGAGCAATCACTGGCATCGGCGGAGCGGTCTGACCGGACTTCTCGCACACAGACTGCACATTTGGTTTTCACAACAGAGTCATACTAGTTAGTAATGAGACTCAAATGTTAAGACTAGCAAGTAATCTACAGAAGAAACTTACCGCAAGGAGCTCGTACATGGCCCTTTCCTGCATGTCATTCCGTGCCCTCTCCTCCTCCAACATCTTTGTCGTCCTCTCCTCCAACTCCCGCTGCCTCTCTGCCGCCTCCGCCAGAAGTTTCTCCGTTCTATCTCTCTCACTCTGTATAGCAGCCTGCAACACCACTCACATGACCATTTGTAATCATTGATGGAAGCGCACACAATGTAATGGAGAAAGATAGCTGAGTACGTATAACTAACCTTGAAGGCGAGTTGGACTGGCCGTTCACGAGGCCTTATCTCAGGAGCGGAGCTCGACTGGCGTGCCTTGATCTCCAGGAGAGTGCTAGGACAACGGATAAGTCCATCTCCCATGGCTATGGAGCCATGGGACCTCCCGCCACCAGATATCATCAGTAGCTCTGTATCAATGGGACCCTGGCTCGGGTTAAAGTCCTCCCCTTTCCTTGCCTTCCCCTGATATTTATATTGCACGAGCTTGTCGTGGGCGGAGATGTTGGTGAAGTTCTTTGGATCATCAAGGTCAGACGCAGAGAATGCCTTGACTTTCTTGTAAGGGCCAGTGTGGGCCATGGCATACAGGTCGTACACCTCTGGCACCTTATCCGCCTTATTGTAGCGTGCCTGAAAGAGAGAAACAAAGTAAATTAGTAATTAAAGGGCTAAAGCTAGCATGATGAATGAATTGCATGAATCATGAAGCAAACCACATACCCAGTTCCGCCCGTACTGAAATAAGTTGGAGCTGCCTTGGTGGTGTGGCACACCTTCCATTTGGGCACGTTTTTCCTTGGCCTCTTTGTGGGTGGCCAGCCATTCTTTTGAGCACCACGCATTGACCAACACCTCCCAGCAATCCATCCAATCCGCACACCATCTCGGAGGGGCCTAAGTTAGCAAATAGAAACTTGAGCGCTACGGCTATGAATTACTAAATGAAGGAAGTAAGTACAAGGCCTTAAGAATTACCTTCATGTACTGCTCCTTACTCAAGAACTTATCACGGCACTCCTGCTTGGGCTTCTTGATACCACGCCCGACATAGTAGTCTCGAACAGCCTGCACTCGAACCTCATGCCGTAAGTTCTGAAGTAGGCGCTTGCACTCCTTGTGGATAACATCTGCCGCCTCCTCCTTGTATCCCTCCTCACACCTGTAGAATGCCTGCAATCAAATGAGACAATATTGATTAGTACAATTAATAACTAGCTAGTTGAAGATTTTTAATTGTGTAAAGGAGCAATTACCCAGAACTTTCTGATCACCACGTCTGCCCTCGTCTCGCACAAGACACCATCGATAATCTCACCCGGCGGGGCCGGGGCAGCCAAGTAGTGCTCCCAAGTCAATCCAACCTATGGAAGCCGACCCTCACCAGGCAACGTGACAAACCCCGGGAAGTTTTGCCGAATCAGAACTCCAAGGACGGAGTTGGGCCGGCGGACATTTTCATGGTGGTCCCAACCCCTGCAGCATGACAAGGCCAACACATCAGTTATTTGAAGAAACGTGAATGCAGAAGGTACAAAAAGATTAAATGCACTTACCTCTCCCCATTAGGGAAAATCAACCACCTCTGCTCGCAGGTCGCCGGCACGGACGGGAGCCGTGTAGCACCACGCTGGTAGACGTTGCCCCCCTCCTCCCCCTGCTCCTCAAAATCAGTCGGCTCCCCGCCATCATCAGCATGGCCACTCGGCTCCTCAGGCTGACCCGACCAGTTACCCCATCCAGACATGTGCTCCTCCGGGGTCTCGTGGGCCGAAGGCCCGTCGACCCGAGGCTCGTGGGCCGAAGACCTGTGGACCGGAGTCCATGCAGCCTCCTCCTCAGACGAGTCCACCCTAGTAGTCACGTGCTCGGGTGAAACAGCTAGGGGCGGCAGCGAGGAAGGCGCCGTAAGAGTCACCCTACCTCCTCTCCCGCGACCACGTGCTCCACCTCCTCTCTTCTTCTTACCTCGTCCCCTGCTGGGCACCGCGGTCGATGAAGAAGGGCCCGGCGGTGTCGCCATACTGTCCAGCAACGCTCCGCGGAGAGGTGCGTGTGGAATGGAAGACCTCGCACCACGCGCCGACGAAGAAGGGGCCTCGGTGCGCTCCCGACTAGCACCCACCATCTTTCAACACCTGCCATGACAAAGAATAAACGAAATTAGTACAACATAAAAAAAGTACCGACATGAATAATAATATGTATATCACTTAAGTGTATCATCATCAAGTACAACATAAAAAAATTGAATACCTGACACTACTAATAATCTTGATCAGTATCATCAATAAATGCATAATCATCATCATCACTATAATCAATGATGGGCTCATAGGGTTCATTGGCATCAACATGTGCAAGGCCACCTTGACGTAATCGGTCAAGCATTGACAGGTCATCCGCAGCAGTAACCTCTTCTTGTTCCGGCTCTTCTTGTTCCTCCTCTGGGGTGATGTTGGATTCATTATCGCTGTCTACTTCAATGTTTTGGGGTGAGGTATAGCGGTTCTTGAAACGCTTTTTGGAAAGACGTGTCTCTTGGAAGAATTCTCCTTCATATGTGTCTGGGTTAATGTGAGGTTCATAATCCTATTCCTTTGGGGGAGAAAGTCTAGCACGTGGCGACACTTCATAAACGACATCCCAACCTTTCAGATTTGGATTAGTTTGGCAGGCCCACGGTAGATAGAATACTTGGGTCGCCTGTTGAGCCGTAATATAGACATCAGGAACATCTAAATGGGTGCTTTGGTTGATTTCAACTAGCCCTATATGTTCATGAGTCCTTCTAGTCTCCTTCGGTTGAAACCAATAACATTTGATGACTACGACATTCGGTGGGTTTTCACCATAGAACAGAAGTTCATAAATTGCTTCAACTCTCCCATAATACTCAGTACCTCCTTCGCCGATAGCAGATACACAACAATTTGTAGACTTTCGGTCGGCCATACATAGCTCTTTGCCATAGGTACGAAAGCGATACCCATTGATGTCGTACTTGTCAAATGAATGGACCTTATAGTCAAAACCATTAGCGACTTGTCTCAATTCGGCGTCCATAGACTCTGAATTAGCCTACAAGTTTAATATGAAAGGATTGTTGCATTACGCACAAATTAGCGAATGAAATGAAATTGTCTAATAAAAATTACCGTTTGTTTGAACCAAGAGATGAAACCGGGATAGCCGCCTCCTTGCTTTGCGAGAAGCTCATACTCTTCGACGGAATCCTTTTGGATCTCCGCTCCATACGAGAATATGGCGACGTATTGACTGTATGACATATCCAGGAATAAGAGCAGTTCAAAGGAAATAGAAGTTGCGAAACAATGTACCGAGAACTTACTCGATGTACGGCCGCACTTCTATCAGGTTGTTGAAGATATACAACGAAATGGTCCGCCATTCTTCGTTATCCAAAGATACTGGATGTGAAACACTAGCTGGTGCGAGATTCCCTTTGAATAGGCTGAGGTTGGATCCACCCTTTTTAGGGTCGTCAGCATTGTACCGAGCCTTCGGATTATGCAAATGACGATTTTTGGCTTCGTAGTGTGCTGTTACGAAGTTTGCCGCCTCCTCTGTGATGAATGCCTCAGCCATCGATGCTTCAATTCTACGTTTATTTTTACATTTTTCTCTAAGCGTCTTCTGCATCTTCTCAGTTGGGTAGCACCAATGATTTTGCACGCCCCCCCAATCTTGCCTCGGTCGGGAGATGCAAAATCAAATGCTGCATTGGATTAAAGAAGCCCGGTGGAAAGATCTTCTCTAACTTGCAGATCAACTCCGGCGCCAACTCTTCCATTTCTTCTAGCACGCCAGGCGATAGTTCTTTCGCACAAAGAACATGGAAGAAATAGCTGAGTTCTGCCAGTACTAGCCATTCATCCTCAGGGATGAAGCCACGCAACATCACCGGCATTACCCGCTCAATCCATATGTGCCGATCATGACTCTTGAGACCAAATATCTTCGCTTTATCAAGATTCGCTCCCCTCTTTAGATTCGCTGCATACTCATCGGGGAACGTCAACTGATGTTGCACCCACAAGATAATTTCCCTCATAGATGGCCTTCCAAGATTGAACCATGCCTTTGGCTTCGTCCAGTTCTGCTTTCCTTTCGGTTCTTTCAAGTTTTGTAACAGCCTATCACATAGCGCCTCCAGATTGACTCTAGCCTTAGTATTATCCTTTGACTTCCCATCTATGCCGAACAATGTACCAAAAAGTGCCTCGGCGATATTCTTCTCAGTGTGCATCATGTCGATGTTGTGTGGGCAAAGGAGGTCTTTGAAGTAAGGCAGATCCCATAAGCATGTTTTGTGAGTCCATGTGTGCTCAGTATTATACCCCTTGAAGTACCCTGAACGTTGTGGATCTGGCTCGAGAGCGTTTAACTGATCTAGGGTCTGTTGGCCTGTCAATGCAGGTGGTGCAGAGTTTTTGACAACTCTACCCCTGATGAAGTTCTTCTTGTCTTTCTTGAACTTATGGCGAGGATCCAGGAACTGTCTATGCATGTCGAAGCAAGAAAACTTGCGACCGGCCTGAAGCCAACGAAACTCAAGAGCTCCCTTGCATGTGGGGCATGGGAACCTTCCATGCACACACCAGCCAACAAATAGCGCATATGCCGGCAAGTCATGCGTCGAGTACATGTACCAGACACGCATTATGAAGTTCCGTTTGCTATAGGCGTCGTATGTCTTGAACCCATTATCCCAGGCTTCTTGCAATTCGTCCTTAAGTGGCTGCATGTACACATTCATATTTTTCCCCGGATAGTTGGGCCCTGGAATTATCAACATCAGGAAAATGTTCTTTCTTTGCATAATCTGTTCGGGGGGAGATTCAGTGGAAAGACAAATACGGGCCAACAACTGTATTGGGCTGCCGTCATACCAAACACACTGAACCCATCCGTGCTGATGCCGACTCGAGGATGCCTCGGATCTGCCGCTTTGTCAGCATGTAATTCATCAAACTTTTTCCACGCAACACCATCCGATGTGTGTACCATCATCAGATTCCCATCTGCATCTAGTTCGGTTCTTTTGCCTATTTTGTGCCATGTCATCTGTCTGGCCGTCTCTTCGACCATGAAAAGACGTTGAAGTCTTGGTACGATTAGCATATACCGAAGAACACTAACGGGGATTTTGGTCTGTGTCTTCTCACCCATACCGTTGTCTACCACAATATACCTGGAAGACTTGCAAATGGGACAATAGTTCAAGTCCGCATAGTCAAGCCTAAATAAGGCACATCCTTTCTCACAGGCATGTATCTTCTCATAGGGCATCTTCAGTGCACGGAGGATTTTGTCCGACTGGTACAGGTTTGCAGGCATTACATGGCCTTTGGGTAGAAAGCGTCCAAATACTGTCATAATTGTGTCATAGCATTCTCTGCCCAACTTGAACTAAGCCTTCAGAGCCATTACTTGTGAGATGGCATCCAACTAACAAAGCTCAGTGTGCTCGTGGAGTGGACATTTTGAAGACTCCAACATTTCATTGAAGGCCTTTGCAGATTCCTCCATCTCCTCGTCCGAATCCCGAGCATCATCATAGTCTTGCGCCATGTTTTCCATCCCGGTACCATGCTTGTCGGTGCGACGACGATCCACCTCAGCTCGGTCACGTTGGGCAGACTCACCATGAAATGTCCACACCGTATAATCGGGCGTAAAACCACTGTTCTGCAGGTGTTTGCCCATTTCAGTCTCTGTTCTCTTTTCCCAATCGCCGCACCGGAAACAGGGGCACCAGGTTTTCTTCTGGCCATTTGCAAATGCGGCTTGCACAAACCCCTTGGTTTTTGTGAACCATTCAGCGCTCCATTTGTTCTGACCAGTGTGACCGGTATACATCCACGCACGATAACTCATCTTGACTTTCAGAGCTAATGGACACACAACAATTATATATGTAATTCACCATGTATATATTCATCAGTTGATCTACTTTGTCAATTTTATTACGTCCATGCAACCTACACTCTAATAGGTAATGATAGGTCCTAATCCCACCCATGTATGTGTAGATTGGGTTCATTTTCCCATGCTATGCTCCGGATCCGACGCAAAATTTCGGCAGCACCTCCCCGTTGTTCTCCTGATACACGTCTCTACAATAAACAGAGAGGATGTGTACCCGGAGAACAACAGGGGAGGCACTGACGAAATTTATGCGTCGGATCCGGAGCAAAGCATATGGGAAAACGAACCCAATCTACACATACTCGGGCTGTCCATGGATAGCGTTGGACAATTCGAAAGAATCAAGGTTATAAATATGCAAATGCATGCATATTTATAACTATGACGCTGTCAAACGGGAGATACATATTGGTTACACATACTGATGATTCAAGACACATATATAGCTAGCTATCAAGTTTCATCGGAATAGATCAAATAATTAATGGGGGAGGAGGACATGTCATTTGTGCTCACCCACGAACGAAGGGGCAGAGCTCGTCAAACGCACGGCGAGGTCGTCGAACACCAAACCTCGCAGCGATGAAACAACTGCACATTTAAAACTACCCGATCAACACAATTATATATGATGTTTTTCATAACAAAATCGAAAAATATATGACCTAACTAATAATTCACAAATATATGACCCAGTCGGCCTCTGGAAGGCCAAAGAACACCTTTTCGGGAGGTGTCGGGGGTCGGGGTGTCGTGTCGGTGTCGGGGTGCCGTGTCGGGGTCGGGGTGCTGTTTCGGGGTCGGGGGGTCGGGGTGTCGTGTCGGTGTCGGGGTGCCGTGTCGGGGTCGGGGTGCTGTTTCGGGGTTGGGGTGTCGTGTCGGGGTTGGGTTGTCGGGGTCAGGGGGTCGGGGGGTCGGTTGTCGGGGTCGGGTTGTCGGGTCAGGCTCGGTGTCGGGGTGTCGGGTCAGGCTTGGGGTCGGGGTGTCGGGGTCGGGGTCGATCAGGGTCTCGGGGTCGGGGTGCCGTGTCGGTGTCGGGGTCGGGGTGTCGGGTCAGGCTCAGGGTCGGGGTGTCGGGGTCGGGGTCGGGGTCGATCGGGGTGTCGGGGTCGGGGTCTCGGGGTCAGGGTGTCGTGTCGAAGTGCCGGGTCGGGGTCGGAGCGCCGGGTCGGGTCGGGTTTTTTTCCTCTTTTTTCCTTTTCTTCTTCTTCCTCTTCTTCCTTTTCTTCCTTTTCTTCCTTTTTTTCCTTCTTCTTCCTCTTCTTCTTTTTTCTTCTCCTCCTCTTCTTCTTCTTCCTTTTTCCTCTTCTTCTTCTCCTCCTCTCCTCTTTTTCTCATCTTATTCTTTCCTAAAACTAAACTAAACCTAAACCTAAACCTAAATCTAAAACTAAAACTAAATCTAAACTAAACATAAACCTAAAACTAAAAAACAGAAAAAAGGAAAAAACTTAATCTAAACCTAATACTAAACTAAAACTAAACCTAAACCTAAAACTAAACCTAAAACTAAAACTAAAACTAAATCTAAACTAAACATAAACCTAAAACTAAAAAGACAGAAAAAAAGAAAAAAAGACGAGGAGAGCTCACCTGGGGCAGGGCCGGTGGAGGAGGTGGCCGGTGAAGGAGGGGGGCGGGGCGACCTGGGGCCGCGGCGCCGGGCGACAGTGGCGATGGGGCCGGGCCCGGCCGGGCGGTGGGGCGCGGGGGGGCGGGGCGCTGGGGCGCGGCGGCGCCGAGACGGTAGGGCGGCGGGGGCGGCGGGGCGGGGGACCGGTAGGGCGCCGGGTGATGGGGCGACGACGCCGGGCAGCAGTGGCGACGGGGCGGGGGGCCGGTGGGGCGGCGGGATGGTGGGGCGATGGGGCGGCGACGAGTGGTGGGGGCGGCGGCGCGCGTGTGAGGGAGAGAAACAGAGAGAGAGGGGGCGGGGTGGGGCGCGGCCGTTAACATTATGTTAAATCTTTGCCGTCCGCCCCCCTTTGCCATCCGCTTATTTGCTCTTTTCCGTCTGCTAGCAGACGGCAAAGAGGGGGGACCGTTAAGTTTTTTTTTAAGCAGCTCGTCAGTGGGGCCCCTCCCTCTTTGCCGTCTGCTAGCCGACGGCAAAGAATCTTTGCCGTCAGCTAGCGGATGGCAAAGAACTGGCTGATGGCAAAGAAGGTCTTTGCCATCAGCCAGTTCTTTGCCGTTTGCTTTTGGGTAGCTGATGGCAAAGAGCTTCTTTGTCATCTGCTAGCAGACGACAAAGAGCTGGCAGATGGCAAAGTAGCTGATTCTAGTAGTATATGGAACACGAAATACCAAAAAAATTAGGTGTACTTGCTACTCATGGAGATGGGGAACCTCCTAAAACCCTCGATGCTGGTTATGTGAAAAATATTATGTACTACTTTAATAATCCTGAGAAAACCCCATTCAATTATGTAATGGGAGTAACGTTGGATCAATGTGAATACTTTAGGGATTACCGCTTGACACAAAAAGGGAATCTATTATGAGATCAAATTCATATATTGAATTGGTATTCTAGGCAACTATGTTTGAGATATGATTATACTTGTTGCTCTAAGGTGAAGGCTCCACACCTTCCCTTTTCATGTGAATTTAATGATAATGAAACCTTAGCTTCTTATGCTAATGGTATATATGATTACTATGATGTGGAACAAATAGAAGAATTTATTGCTTTTAAGGGTGCTTATGAAATTGAATCTTTGTTTGAAAAGCATGAAGCTTATAATGATGATGTTTATAGGCCTGAAAATTTAGCTATCTTAAAATATTGCTATAATAATTATGAATATAATTCCTATATTAATGCGCTTATTGAGAAAGTCTCCACTGTACAAGAAGAGACTAATATTTTGCAGGAGTCTATGGAAGAAGAAATTGATGAAACTGTGAGCTCATTGGATGAAAAAGATGAGGAGGAGAGCGAAGAACAAAAGGAGGAAGAGCGGATTAGCTACCCGTGCCCACCTTCTAATGAGAGTAACTCTTCAACTCATACATTGTTTAATTTCCCTTCATTCTTACCCGAGGATGATTGCTATGATGATTGTTATGATCTCGTTGATTCTCTTGAAATATCCCTTTTTGATTATGCTTGCTATGCTTGTGGCCAAGATGCCAATATGAATTATGCTTATGAAGATGAACTTGCTATAGTTCCTTATGTTAAACATGAAATTGTTGCTGTTGCATCCACACATGATAGTCCTATCATCTTTTTGAATTCTCCCAACTAGACTATATCGGAGAAGTTTGCTCTTATTAAGGAATATATTGATGGGTTGCCTTTTACAGTTGCACATGATGATTTTGATAAATATAATATGCATGTTCTTGCTGCTCCTACCTGCAATTATTATGAGAGAGGAACTATATCTCCACCTCTCTATGTTCAATATGATAAAATTGCAAGAAACTATTTATACTATGCATTGGCCCTTACTTTATGTGCATGAATTGTTCTTTTATGACATGTCGATGCATAGGAAGAGAGTTAGAATTCGTCATTACATGATATATGTTACCTTGTGCTCACCACTAAATTACAAATCATTGTTAATTAAAATTGGCTTTGATATACCTTGGAATCCGGGTGGATTCATTACTTGAGCACTATATGCCTAGCTTAATGGCTTTAAAGAAAGCGCTGCCAGGGAGACAACCTGGAAGCTTTAGAGAGTCATTTATTTCTGTTGTGTGCTTTTATAAAGTTTAAATATAAAAATAATGTGCCAAGGTTTGCCTTTAGGATGTTTACATTTGCTTGATGGTTTGTACGATGCAGGACACAAACTTTGGCTGTAGTGCGCGATTTTACGTTTTTAGCTGGAACGTCAAATGGTTCTGATTCTTTTTGCACTGTCTTCCTATACAAATTGTTTATTTTTCCTAATTTTGGTAGAGTGTTTCAAGTATCAGAGGTATGGTGAATTTTCAGATTATTACAGACTGTTCTGTTTTAGACAGATCCTGTTTTTGATGCATAGTTGCTTGTTTTGATGAAACTATCAATTTATATTAGTGGATTAAGCCATGAAAAAGTTATACTACAGTAGACACAATGCAAAAACAAAATATGAATTGGTTTGCAACAGTACTTAGAGTAGTGATTTTCTTTATTATACTAACGGATCTTACTGAGTTTTCTGTTGAAGTTTTGTGTGGATGAAGTGTTCGATGATCGAGAAGGTCTCGATGTGAGAAGAAGGAAGAGAGGCAAGAGCTCAAGCTTGGGGATGCCCGAGGCACCCCAAGTAAATATTCAAGGAGACTCAAGCGTCTAAGCTTGGGGATGCCCTGGAAGGTATCCCCCTTTCTTCAACAAGTATCAGTATGTTTTCGGATTCATTTCGTTCATGCGATATGTGCAATCTTGGAGCGTCTTTTGCATTTAGTTTTCATTTTTCTTTTATGCACCATGCTGGTATGAGATAGTCCTTGGTTGATTTATAGAATGCTCATTGCACTTCACTTATATCTTTTGAGTATGGCTTTATAGAATGCTTCATGCGCTTCACTTATATCTATTGAAATTTGGATTGTCTGTTTCTCTTTACATAGAAAACCGCCATTTGTAGAATTCTCTTTTGCTTCACTTAGATTTGTTAGAGCACGGGCATACCTTTTGTAGAAAGAATTAAACTCTCTTGCTTCACTTATATCTATTTGGAGAGATGACAGGAACTGCTCATTCACATGGTTAGTCATAAAATCCTACATAAAACTTGTAGATCACTAAATATGGTATGTTTGATTCCTTGTAATAGTTTTGCGATATAAAGATGGTGATATTAGAGTCATGCTAGTGGGTAGTTGTGGATTAGTAGAAATACTTGTGTTGAGGTTTGTGATTCCCGTAGCATGCACGTATGGTGAACCGTTATGTAATGAAGTCGGGGCATGAGGTATTTATTGATTGTCTTCCTTATGAGTGGCGGTTGGGGACGAGCGATGGTATTTTCCTACCAATCTATCCCCCTAGGAGCATGCGCGTATTACTTTGTTTCGATGACTAATAGATTTTTGTAATAAGTATGTGAGTTCTTTATGACTAATGTTGAGTCCATGGATTATACGCACTCTCACCCTTCCATCATTGCTAGCCTCTCTAGTACCGCGCAACTTTCGCCGGTATCATAAACCCACCATATACCTTCCTGAAAACAGCCACCGTACCTACCTATTATGGCATTTCCATAGCCATTCCGAGATATATTGCCATGCAACTTCCATCATCATCATATACATGACTTGAGCATTCATTGTCATATTGCTTTGCATAATCGTAAGATAGCTAGCATGATGTTTTCATGGCTTGTCCATTTTTTGATGTCATTGCTACGCTAGATCATTGCACATCCTGGTACACCGCCGGAGGCATCCATATAGAGTCATACTTTGTTTTAGACATTGAGTTGTAATATTGAGTTGTAAGTAAATAAAAGTGTGATGATCATCATTATTAGAGCATTGCCCCAGTGAGGAAAGGATGATGGAGGCTATGATTCCCCCAAGTCAGGATGAGACTCCGGACTTTACAAAAAAAATAAAAGAGGCCAAAGAAGCCCAAATAAAAAAAGAGGCCAAAGAAGCCCACCAAAAGAATAAAAACAAAAAACAAAAAAAAGAGAAAAAGAGAGAAGGGGCGGTGCTACTATTCTTTTTCCACACTTGTGCTTCAAAGTAGCACCATGTTTTTCATATAGAGAGTCTCTTGAGTTATCACTTTCATATACTAGTGGGAATTTTCATTATAGAACTTGTATTGTATATTCCGATGATGGGCTTCCTCAAATGCCCGAGGTCATCATGAGCAAGCAAGTTGGATGCACAACCACTTAGTTTCAGTTAAAGCTTTCATACACTTATAGCTCTAGTGCATCCGTTGCATGGCAATCCCTACTCACTCACATTGATATCTATTGATGGGCATCTCCATAGCCCGTTGATACGCCTAGTTGATGTGAGACTATCTTCTCCTTTTTGTATTTCCACCATCATATTCTATTCCACCTATAGTGCTATTTCCATGGCTCACGCTCTTGTATTGCGTGAAAGTTGAAAAGGTTTGAGAACGTCAAAAGTATGAAACAATTGCTTGGCTTGTCATCGGGGTTGTGCATGATGTGAATATTTTGTGTGGTGAAGATGGAGCATAGCCAGACTATATGATTTTGTAGGGATAACTTTCTTTGGCCATGTTATTTTGAAAAGACATGATTGCTTTATTAGTAGGCTTGAAGTATTATTGTTTTTATGTCAAATGAATGACTATTGCTTTGAATCACTCGTATCTTAATATTCATGCCATGATTAGATATGTGATCAAGATTATGCTAGGTAGCATTCCACATCAAACATTATCTTTTTTATCATTTACCTACTCGAGGATGAGGAGGAATTAAGCATGGGGATGTTGATACGTCTCCGTCGTATCTATAATTTTTGATTGTTCCATGCCAATATTCTACAACTTTCATATACTTTTGGCAACTTTTTATACTATTTTTGGGACTACCATATTGATCCAGTGCCCAGTGCCAGTTCCTGTTTGTTGCACGTTTTTTGTTTCGCAGAATATCCATATCAAACGGAGTCCAAATGGGATAAAAATTGACGGAGATTTTTTTGGAATATATACGATTTTTGGGAAGAAGAATCCACGCGAGACGATGCTCGAGGGGCCCACGATGTAGGGGGGCGCACCCCTGACCCTCGTGGCCACCCCGTAAGGCAGTTGATGCCCTTCTTTCGCCGCAAGAAAGCTAATTTCCGGATAGAGATCGTGTCAAAATTTCAGCCCAATCGGAGTTACGGATCTCCGGGAATATAAGAAACGGTGAAAGGGAAGAATCTGAGAGCGCAGAAACAGAGAGAGACAGAGAGACAGATCCAATCTCGGAGGGGCTCTCGCCCCTCCCACGACATGGAGGCCATTGACCAGAGGGGAAACCCTTCTCCCATCTAAGGAGAATGTCAAGGAAGAAGAATAAGGAGGGGGACTCTCTTCCCCTCGCTTCTGGTGGCACCGGAGTGCCACCGGGGGCCATCATCATCACCGCGATCTACACCAACACCTCCGCCATCTTCACCAACATCTCCATCACCTTCCCCCCCTCTATCTACAGCGGTCCACTCTCCTGCAACCCGATGTACCCTCTACTTGAACATGGTGCTTTATGCTTCATATTATTATCCAATGATGTGTTGCCATCCTATGATGTCTGAGTAGATTTTCGTTGTCCTATTGGTGGTTGATGAATTGCTATGATTGATTTAATTTGCTTGTGGTTATGTTGTTGTCCTTTGGTGCCCATCATATGATTGCGCGCGTGGATCACACCCTAGGGTTAGTTGTATGTTGATAGGACTATGTATTGGAGGGCAAGAGTGACCGAAGCTTCAACCTAGCATAGAAATTGATGCATACGGGATTGAAGGGGGACCAATATATCTTAATGCTGTGGTTGGGTTTTACCTTAATGAACATTAGTAGTTGCGGATGCTTGCTAATAGTTCCAATCATAAGTG